>NC_034177.2:3307418-3314918 GCF_002021735.2 Oncorhynchus kisutch | reverse complement strand
TTCAGCTGGCCGTGACCGGGAGACCCATGAGGCGGCTTACAATTGGCACAGCATTTCCCAGTTTATGGGAGGGTTTAGCCGCCAGGGATATCCTTGTCCCATCACGCACTAGCGACTCCTGTGGCGGGCTGGGTGCAGTGCACGCTGACATTGTCGCCAGGTGTACGGTGTTTCCTCCGACACATTGGTGCGGCTGGCTTCTGGGTTAAGCGGTCATTGTGTCAAGAAGCAGGGTGGCTTGTTCGGGTTGTGTTTCGGAGGACGCGCGGCTCTCGACCTTCGCCTCTCCCGAGTCCGTACGGGAGTTGCAGCGATGAGACAAGACTGTAACTACCAATTGAATACCAGGAGAATTGGGGAGAAAAGAACATTTGTAATACTGTTCGGTTGGAGTCCGTCACCGTCCTACTCCAAAGTATGAAGACATTTCAACCACTAAATTACATTTGTTTTGACAGATTAGGCCTCTTGAAGTTGTAGAAAAGGGTCTATTGTACATGAATTGTCTGATCACGTCACTTTGGTTAGGAACGGTTCCCATTTCAGAGTGTTAAATGGTTTAGATAATATGACTATTTGTTTCTCTGTTGCTGGCTGGTTTATAACCTAAATGATCCTAATGGATTTGGAATTAAATGTAAATTGCAGCCATTTATTTGAATGTGAAGAAAAGCCTTGGTTTGGACAGAGGAGGCTGAATAAGCTTTTCTTTCTTTCTAAATAACATTTCCTTTCTCAGTCTAGTGTCTCAGTTAGGGTTTAGTGTCTCAGTTAGGGTTTAGTGTCTCAGTTAGGGTTTAGTGTCTCAGTTAGGGTTTAGTGTCTCAGTTAGGGTTTAGTGTCTCAGTTAGGGTTTAGTGTCTCAGTTAGGGTTTAGTGTCTCAGTTAGGGTTTAGTGTCTCAGTTAGGGTTTAGTGTCTCAGTTAGGGTAGTGTCTCAGTTAGGGTTTAGTGTCTCAGTTAGGGTTAGTGTCTCAGTCTAGTGTTAGTGTCTCAGTTAGGGTTAGTGTCTCAGTCTAGTGTTAGTGTCTCAGTTAGGGTTTAGTGTCTCAGTTAGGGTTAGTGTCTCAGTCTAGTGTTAGTGTCTCAGTTAGGGTTTAGTGTCTCAGTTAGGGTTTAGTGTCTCAGTTAGAGTTTAGTGTCTCAGTTAGGGTTTAGTGTCTCAGTCTAGTGTTAGTGTCTCAGTTAGGGTTTAGTGTCTCAGTTAGGGTTTAGTGTCTCAGTTAGGGTTTAGTGTCTCAGTTAGGGTTTAGTGTCTCAGTTAGGGTTTAGTGTCTCAGTTAGGGTTTAGTGTCTCAGTTAGGGTTTAGTGTCTCAGTCTAGTGTTCAGTTAGGGTTTAGTGTTTCAGTTAGGGTTTAGTGTCTCAGTTAGGGTTTAGTGTCTCAGTTAGGGTTTAGTGTCTCAGTCTAGTGTTAGTGTCTCAGTTAGGGTTTAGTGTCTCAGTTAGGGTTTAGTGTCTCAGTTAGGGTTTAGTGTCTCAGTTAGGGTTTAGTGTCTCAGTTTAGTGTTTAGTGTCTCAGTTAGGGTTTAGTGTCTCAGTTAGGGTTTAGTGTCTCAGTCTAGTGTTAGTGTCTCAGTCTAGTGTTAGTGTCTCAGTTAGGGTTTAGTGTCTCAGTTAGGGTTTAGTGTCTCAGTTAGGGTTTAGTGTCTCAGTTAGGGTTTAGTGTCTCAGTTAGGGTTTAGTGTCTCAGTTAGGGTTTAGTGTCTCATTTAGGGTTTAGTGTCTCAGTTAGGGTTTAGTGTCTCAGTTAGGGGTTTAGTGTCTCATTAGGGTTTAGTGTCTCAGTTAGGGTTTAGTGTCTCAGTTAGGGTTTAGTGTCTCAGTTAGGGTTTAGTGTCTCAGTTTAGGGTTTAGTGTCTCAGTTAGGGTTTAGTGTCTCAGTTAGGGTTTAGTGTCTCAGTCTAGTGTTCAGTTAGGGTTTAGTGTTTCAGTTAGGGTTTAGTGTCTCAGTTAGGGTTTAGTGTCTCAGTTAGGGTTTAGTGTCTCAGTCTAGTGTTAGTGTCTCAGTTAGGGTTTAGTGTCTCAGTTAGGGTTTAGTGTCTCAGTTAGGGTTAGTGTCTCAGTCTAGTGTTAGTGTCTCAGTTAGGGTTAGTGTCTCAGTCTAGTGTTAGTGTCTCAGTTAGGGTTTAGTGTCTCAGTTAGGGTTAGTGTCTCAGTCTAGTGTTAGTGTCTCAGTTAGGGTTTAGTGTCTCAGTTAGGGTTTAGTGTCTCAGTTAGAGTTTAGTGTCTCAGTTAGGGTTTAGTGTCTCAGTCTAGTGTTAGTGTCTCAGTTAGGGTTTAGTGTCTCAGTTAGGGTTTAGTGTCTCAGTTAGGGTTTAGTGTCTCAGTTAGGGTTAGTGTCTCAGTTAGGGTTTAGTGTCTCAGTTAGGGTTTAGTGTCTCAGTTAGGGTTTAGTGTCTCAGTCTAGTGTTCAGTTAGGGTTAGTGTTTCAGTTAGGGTTTAGTGTCTCAGTTAGGGTTTAGTGTCTCAGTTAGGGTTTAGTGTCTCAGTCTAGTGTTAGTGTCTCAGTTAGGGTTTAGTGTCTCAGTTAGGGTTTAGTGTCTCAGTTAGGGTTTAGTGTCTCAGTTAGGGGTTTAGTGTCTCAGTTAGGGTTTAGTGGTCTCAGTTAGGGTTTAGTGTCTCAGTCTAGTGTTAGTGTCTCAGTCTAGTGTTAGTGTCTCAGTTAGGGTTTAGTGTCTCAGTTTAGGGTTTAGTGTCTCAGTTAGGGTTTAGTGTCTCAGTTAGGGTTTAGTGTCTCAGTTAGGGTTTAGTGTCTCAGTTAGGGTTTAGTGTCTCAGTTAGGGTTTAGTGTCTCAGTTAGGGTTTAGTGTCTCAGTCTAGTGTTAGTGTCTCAGTCTAGTGTTAGTGTTAGTTGTCTCATTAGGGTTTAGTGTCTCAGTTAGGGTTTAGTGTCTCAGTTAGGGTTTAGTGTCTCAGTTAGGGTTTAGTGTCTCAGTTAGGTTTAGTGTCTCAGTTAGGGTTAGTGTCTCAGTTAGGGTTTAGTGTCTCAGTTAGGGTTTAGTGTCTCAGTTAGGGTTTAGTGTCTCAGTTAGGGTTTAGTGTCTCAGTCTAGTGTTAGTGTCTCAGTTAGGGTTTAGTGTCTCAGTCTAGTGTTAGTGTCTCAGTTAGGGTTTAGTGTCTCAGTTAGGGTTTAGTGTCTCAGTTAGGGTTTAGTGTCTCAGTTAGGGTTTAGTGTCGCAGTTAGGGTTTAGTGTCTCAGTTAGGGTTTAGTGTCTCAGTTAGGGTTTAGTGTCTCAGTTAGGGTTTAGTGTCTCAGTTAGGGTTTAGTGTCTCAGTCTAGTGTTAGTGTCTCAGTTAGGGTTTAGTGTCTCAGTTAGGGTTTAGTGTCTCAGTTAGGGTTTTAGTGTCTCAGTTAGGGTTTAGTGTCTCAGTTAGGGGTTTAGTGTCTCAGTTAGGGTTTAGTGTCTCAGTTAGGGTTTAGTGTCTCAGTTAGGGTTTAGTGTCTCAGTTAGGGTTTAGTGTCTCAGTCTAGTGTTAGTGTCTCAGTTAGGGTTTAGTGTCTCAGTCTAGTGTTAGTGTCTCAGTTAGGGTTTAGTGTCTCAGTTAGGGTTTAGTGTCTCATGTTAGGGTTTAGTGTCTCAGTTAGGGTTTAGTGTCTCATTAGAGTTTAGTGTCTCAGTTAGGGTTTAGTGTCTCAGTCTAGTGTTAGTGTCTCAGTTAGGGGTTTAGTGTCTCAGTTAGGGTTTAGTGTCTCAGTTAGGGTTTAGTGGTCTCAGTTAGGGTTTAGTGTCTCAGTTAGGGTTTAGTGTCTCAGTTAGTGTTAGTGTCTCAGTTAGGGTTTAGTGTCTCAGGTTAGGGTTTAGTGTCTCAGTTAGGGTTTAGTGTCTCAGTCTAGTGTTAGTGTCTCAGTCTAGTGTTAGTGTCTCAGTCTAGTGTTAGTGTCTCAGTTAGGGTTAGTGTCTCAGTTAGGGTTTAGTGTCTCAGTTAGGTTTAGTGGTCTCAGTTAGGGTTTAGTGTCTCAGTTAGGGTTTAGTGTCTCAGTTAGGGTTTAGTGTCTCAGTTAGGGTTTAGTGTCTCAGTTAGGTTTAGTGTCTCAGTTAGGGTTGTGTCTCAGTTAGGGTTTAGTGTCTCAGTTAGGGTTTAGTGTCTCAGTTAGGGTTTAGTGTCTCAGTTAGGGTTTAGTGTCTCAGTCTAGTTTAGTGTCTCAGTTAGGGTTAGTGTCTCAGTCTAGTGTTAGTGTCTCAGTTAGGGTTTTAGTGTCTCAGTTAGGGTTTAGTGTCTCAGTTAGGGTTTAGTGTCTCAGTTAGGGTTTTAGTGTCTCAGTTAGGGTTTAGTGTCTCAGTTAGGGTTAGTGTCTCAGTGCTAGTGTTAGTGTCTCAGTTAGGGTTAGTGTCTCAGTTAGGGTTTAGTGTCTCAGTGTAGGGTTTAGTGTCTCAGTTAGGGTTAGTGTCTCAGTTAGGGTTTAGTGGCTCAGTTAGGGTTTAGTGTCTCAGTTAGGGTTTGAGTGGTCTCATTCTAGGGTTCTAGGGTCTAGTGGTTAGTGTCTCAGTTAGGGTTTAGTGTCTCAGTCTAGTGTTAGTGGTCCAGTTAGGTTTAGTGTCTCAGTTAGGGTTGAGTGTCTCAGTTAGGGTTTAGTGTCTCAGTTAGGGTTAGTGTTCTTAGGAGGTAGTGTCTCAGTTAGGGTTTAGTGTCTCAGTTAGGGTTTAGTGTCTCAGTCTAGTGTTAGTGTCTCAGTTAGGGTTTAGTGTCTCATTAGGGTTTAGTGTCTCAGTTAGGGTTTAGTGGTCTCAGTTAGGGTTTAGTGTCTCAGTTAGGGGTTTAGTGTCTCAGTTAGGGTTAGTGTCTCAGGTTAGGGTTTAGTGTCTCAGTCTAGTGGTTAGTTCTCAGTTAGGGTTTAGTGGTCTCAGTCTAGTGTTAGGTGTCTCAGTTAGGGGTAGTGGTCTCAGTTAGGGTTATAGTGTCTCAGTTAGGGGTTAGTAGTGTCTCAGTTAGGGTTAGTGTCTCAGTTAGGGTTTAGTGTCTCAGTTAGGGTTTAGTGTCTCAGTAGGGTTTAGTGTCTCAGTTAGGGTTTAGTGTCTCAGTTAGGGGTTTAGTGTCTCATTTAGGGTTTAGTGTCTCAGGGTGTTTAGTAAAGTCAGGGTGTTTAGTAAAGTCAGAGGGTGTTTCTGGTCATGTATTTAGTAAAGTCAGGGGTGTTTAGTAAAGTCCGGGTGTTTAGTAAAGTCAGGGTGTTTAGTAAAGTCAGGTGTTTAGTAAAGTCAGGGTGTTACTCAGATCGTGTATTTAGTAAAGTCAGGGTGTTTAGTAAAGTCAGGGTGTTTAGTAAAGTCAGGTGTTTAGTAAAGTCAGGGTGTTTAGTAAAGTCAGGGTGTTACCTCAGTCGTGTATTTAGTAACAGTAGGGGTGTTTAGTAAAGTCAGGGGTGTTTAGTAAAGTCAGGGTGTTTCTGTCATGTGGGTGTACAGGTTAGTAACGAGGCTATATACAGCGGCACCGGTACCGAGTCAATGTGTGGGTGTACAGGTTAGTAATGAGGCTATATACAGGGGGGCACCGGTACCAAGTCAATGTGTGGGTGTACAGGTTAGTAACGAGGCTATATACAGGGGGCAACCGGTACCGAGTCAATGTGTGGGTGTACAGGTTAGTAATGAGGCTATATACAGGGGGTACCTGTAATGAGTCAATGTGTGGGTGTACAGGTTAGTAACGAGGCTATATACAGGGGGCACCGGTACAGAGTCTATGTGTGGGTGTACAGGTTAGTAATGAGGCTATATACAGGGGGCACCGGTACAGAGTCTATGTGTGGGTGTACAGGTTAGTAACGAGGCTATATACAATGGGCACCGGTACCCGAGTCAATGTGTGGGTGTACAGGTTAGTAATGAGGCTATATACAGGGGGTACCTGTAATGAGTCAATGTGTGGGTGTACAGGTTAGTAACGAGGCTATATACAGGTTAGTAACGAGGCTATATACAGGGGGCACCGTACCGAGTCAATGTGTGGGTGTACAGGTTAGTAACGAGGCTATATACAGGGGGCACCGGTACCGAGTCAATGTGTGGGTGTACAGGTTAGTAATGAGGCTATATACAGGGGGCACCGGTACCGAGTCAATGTGTGGGTGTACAGGTTAGTAACGAGGCTATATACAGGTTAGTAACGAGGCCATATACAGGTTAGTAACGAGGCTATATACAGGGGGCACCGGTACCGAGTCAATGTGTGGGTTAGTTGAGGTATTTTGTACATGTAGGTAAGGGTGAAGGTACTATGCATAGATAATAAACAGCAAGTAGCAGCAGTGTAAAAACAAGGGGGGGTCAATATAAATTGTCCTGATGGCCATTTCATTATTGTTCAACAGTCTTATGGCTTGGGGGTAGAAGCTGTTATTTTTGGACCTACACTTGGCGCTCCGGTACCGCTTGCCGTGCGAGAGAACAGGCTTTGACTTTGGTGACTGGAGTCCGTTTTTTGGGCCTTCCTCTGACACCGCCTGGTGTAGAAGGTACTGGCTGACACCGCCTGGTATAGAGGTACTGCTGACACCGCCTGGTATAGAGGTACTGCTGACACCACCTGGTATAGGGTACTGCTGACACCGCCTGGTGTAGGGGTACTGCTGACACCGCCTGGTGTAGAGGTACCTGCTGACACCGCCTGGTGTAGAGGTACTGCTGACACCGCCTGGTATAGAGGTACTGCTGACACCGCCTGGGTATAGAGGTACTGCTCACACCACCTGGTATAGAGGTACTGCTGACACCGCCTGGTGTAGGGGTACTGCTGACACCGCCTGGTGTAGAGGTACTGCTGACACAGCCTGTGTAGAGGTACTGCTGACACCACTGGTTTAGAGGTACTGCTGACACCGCCTGGTTATAGAAGTACTGCTGACCACCGCCTGGTATAGAGGTACTGCTGACACCGCCTGGTATAGAGGTACTGCTGACACCGCCTGGTATAGAGGTACTGCTGACACCGCCTGGTATAGAGGTCCTGGATGGCTGTAGTTACAGAAATCGCCTGGTACGGTATAATGTTATTCTAATTATAACGATTTATTAAAATGATTACATAAGTGAGACGTGAAGCTGAAGAGGTCTGAAGTTGTAGTCATTGTTTTGGGCTGTGTCCCAAAATGGCACCCTACTCCCTATGGGTCCTGGTCTAAAGTAGTGCACTACATAGGAATAGGGTCAAAAGTAGTGCACTACATAGGAATAGGGTCAAAAGTAGTGCACTACATAGGGAATAGGGTCAAAAGTAGTGCACTACATAGGGAATAGGGTCAAAAGTAGTGCACTACATAGGGAATAGGGTCTAAAGTAGTGCACTACATAGGTTATAGGGTCTAAAGTAGTGCACTACATAGGGAACAGGGTGCCATTTGAGATGCAGACTTGTAAACTTGACTCTATTTCACATTCGGCAGCAGACAGTTTGATACGTTCGATTTTCAAAACTTCCTTATTTCCTTTTCTGATGGCTGCTGGGAAAATGTCATTTTGAGGAAAGGTGTGATCACCTGTTCTCTGTTCAGATCAGTC
>NC_034177.2:3274918-3297418 GCF_002021735.2 Oncorhynchus kisutch | reverse complement strand
TATCTGCTGAGTGAACAGCATTAAACAGTTGGTCCTCAACCAAGCTCTGCTTTTTATTACTCAAATAAACTTCTGCTTCTCTCTGCTTCTCTCAGGGAGGGAGGGAGACAGACTCAGTCTATTTTCCTGAATATGAATTGTTCCACAAACCACCCCAATAGTCCTACTTCCTCTTTTGACTCACACAGTGCCTCTCCTCTCCTCTCCTCTCCTCTCCTCTCCTCTCCTCTCCTCTCCTCTCCTCTCCTCTCCTCTCCTCTCCTCTCCTCTCCTCTCCTCTCCTCTCCTCTCCTCTCCTCTCCTCTCCTCTCCTCTCCTCTCCTCTCCTCTCCTCTCGTCACTGTGGCCTGATTGTAATTCTATATTACTGTATGATTAGATGTTTCAGTCGGGTGCAGCTCATGGTGCAGCAAGATGACAGATGCCTGAAAGTGTGTGTTTTTTAGGGCATGTCTCTCTCTGTGTTGCGGCTATATTCCATCTCACTGGTCATCTGAAACAGAAACAAGATGCTCCAGGGCCTCAGTCACGTTGGGATAGTCAGATATGGGCTGATATCGCAATGAGATGTGTTAGTCTTCTATTTGCGCTCTCTCTCTCTCTCTCTCTCTCTCTCTCTGTATCTCTGCATGTTTCTCTCTGTCTCTGTGTCTCATATATATATATATATATATATATATATATATATATATATATATATATATATATATATATAGTGACCTAAAACTGACCCTAAATCAGCACTCTGAGACTCTGTATGAATATCCCCCTTGGTCTATTTGGTGTTTAACCTAGAGTTGATGCCCGCGCCCCGGCAGAAATCTAATTAGCAAAACTCCCCATCAAAATGTGCCAGTTTAACCAAGAGGTATCTGTTTTTTTAGACATTAGATGCGTCTCAATCTGCCACTTCCACATCTGACAGAGCTGAGTTTGTCAGACCATGAGACCATCCCTAAAATGGTTATTCTTACCAATTTGTCTGTAGCGTCTGAACGGTTTGGCCTAAAAAAACTATTATGACCCCTCTCTGTGGAAAGATGAGACTCTCCCGAATACGAGGGTGTTGTTCCGTCTGAGGTCGGTACATCCGATCTGCCTCTGTTTGCGTCCGAACAGTATGAGCTACACGATAACACCCCTCTGTGGAAAGGTGAGACTCTCCCGAACACGAGGGTGTTGTTCCGTCTGAGGTCGGTACAGCCGATCTGCCAACTTCACCTCTGTAGCGTCCGAACAGTATGAGCTACACGATAACACCCCTTTGTGGAAAGGTGAGACTCTCCCGAATACGAGGGTGTTGTTCCGTCTGAGGTCGGTACAGCCGATCTGCCTCTGTTTGCGTCCGAACAGTATGAGCTACACGATAACACCCCTCTGTGGAAAGGTGAGACTCTCCCGAACACGAGGAGGTTGTTCCGTCTGAGGTCGGTACAGCCGATCTGCCTCTGAAGCGTCCGAACAGTATGAGCTACACGATAACACCCCTCTGTGGAAAGGTGAGACTCTCCCGAACACGAGGAGGTTGTTCCGTCTGAGGTCGGTACAGCCGATCTGCCTCTGAAGCGTCCGAACAGTATGAGCTACACGATAACACCCCTCTGTGGAAAGGTGAGACCCTGACGAACACGGTACATGTCGGTTGTTTTGCTCTAGAACACCCACAGACCTCATCTGAAGGTCACTCGCTACTGGCTAGAACACCCACAGACCTCACAAGACTCGTCTGAAGGTCACCCGCTACTGGTTAGAACACCCACAGACCTCACAAGACTCGTCTGAAGGTCACCCGCTACTGGTTAGAACACCCACAGACCTCACAAGACTCGTCTGAAGGTCACCCGCTACTGGTTAGAACACCCACAGACCTCACAAGACTCATCTGAAGGTCATCCGCTACTGGTTAGAACACCCACAGACCTCACAAGACTCGTCTGAAGTTCACCCGCTACTGGTTAGAACACCCACAGACCTTACAAGACTCGTCTGAAGGTCACCCGCTACTGGTTAGAACACCCACAGACCTCACAAGACTCGTCTGAAGGTCACCCGCTACTGGTTAGAACACCCACAGACCTCACAAGACTCGTCTGAAGGTCACCCGCTACTGGTTAGAACACCCACAGACCTCACAAGACTCGTCTGAAGGTCACCCGCTACTGGTTAGAACACCCACAGACCTCACAAGACTCGTCTGAAGGTCATCCGCTACTGGTTAGAACACCCACAGACCTCACAAGACTCGTCTGAAGGTCACCCGCTACTGGTTAGAACACCCACAGACCTCACAAGACTCGTCTGAAGGTCACCCGCTACTGGTTAGAACACCCACAGACCTCACAAGACTCGTCTGAAGGTCACCCGCTACTGGTTAGAACACCCACAGACCTCACAAGACTCGTCTGAAGGTCACCCGCTACTGGTTAGAACACCCACAGACCTCACAAGACTCGTCTGAAGGTCACCCGCTACTGGTTAGAACACCCACAGACCTCACAAGACTCGTCTGAAGGTCACCCGCTACTGGTTAGAACACCCACAGACCTCACAAGACTCGTCTGAAGGTCACCCGCTACTGGTTAGAACACCCACAGACCTCACAAGACTCGTCTGAAGGTCACCCGCTACTGGTTAGAACACCCACAGACCTCACAAGACTCGTCTGAAGGTCACCCGCTACTGGTTAGAACACCCACAGACCTCACAAGACTCATCTGAAGGTCACCCGCTACTGGTTAGAACACCCACAGACCTCACAAGACTCGTCTGAAGGTCACCCGCTACTGGTTAGAACACCCACAGACCTCACAAGACTCGTCTGAAGGTCACCCGCTACTGGTTAGAACACCCACAGACCTCACAAGACTCGTCTGAAGGTCACCCGCTACTGGTTAGAACACCCACAGACCTCACAAGACTCGTCTGAAGGTCACCCGCTACTGGTTAGAACACCCACAGACCTCACAAGACTCGTCTGAAGGTCACCCGCTACTGGTTAGAACACCCACAGACCTCACAAGACTCGTCTGAAGGTCACCCGCTACTGGTTAGAACACCCACAGACCTCACAAGACTCGTCTGAAGGTCACCCGCTACTGGTTAGTACACCCACAGACCTCACAAGACTCGTCTGAAGGTCACCCGCTACTGGTTAGAACACCCACAGACCTCACAAGACTCGTCTGAAGGTCACCCGCTACTGGTTAGAACACCCACAGACCTCACAAGACTCGTCTGAAGGTCACCCGCTACTGGTTGAAAGATTGTATGGAAGTACAGTATATTTGGAGACTGTTTAATGCCAAAATTAAAGGGGTTACATACACTGTATATATATATATATATATATATATATAGTAAGGATAGTAAGGACTATCTGTTATTCAATGTGTTTCTATTGGCTAATAGCAGTAAGGACTATCTGTTATTCAATGTGTTTCTATTGGCTAATAGCAGTAAGGACTATCTGTTATTCAATGTGTTTCTATGGGCTAATAGCAGTAAGGACTATCTGTTATTCAATGTGTTTCTATTGGCTAATAGCAGTAAGGACTATCTGTTATTCCATGTGTTTCTATTGGCTAATAGCAGTAAGGACTATCTGTTGTTCCATGTGTTTCTATGGGCTAATAGCAGTAAGGACTATCTGTTGTTCCATGTGTTTCTATTGGCTAATAGCAGTAAGGACTATCTGTTGTTCAATGTGTTTCTATGGGCTAATAGCAGTAAGGACTATCTGTTATTCAATGTGTTTCTATTGGCTAATAGCAGTAAGGACTATCTGTTATTCAATGTGTTTCTATTGGCTAATAGCAGTAAGGACTATCTGTTATTCAATGTGTTTCTATTGGCTAATAGCAGTAAGGACTATCTGTTATTCAATGTGTTTCTATTGGCTAATAGCAGTAAGGACTATCTGTTATTCAATGTGTTTCTATTGGCTAATAGCAGTAAGGACTATCTGTTATTCAATGTGTTTCTATTGGCTAATAGCAGTAAGGACTATCTGTTATTCAATGTGTTTCTATTGGCTAATAGCAGTAAGGACTATCTGTTATTCAATGTGTTTCTATGGGCTAATAGCAGTACGGACTATCTGTTATTCAATGTGTTTCTATTGGCTAATAGCAGTAAGGACTATCTGTTGTTCCATGTGTTACTATGGGCTAATAGCAGTAAGGACTATCTGTTATTCAATGTGTTTCTATGGGCTAATAGCAGTAAGGACTATCTGTTGTTCCATGTGTTTCTATGGGCTAATAGCAGTAAGGACTATCTGTTATTCAATGTGGTTCTATTGGCTAATAGCAGTAAGGACTATCTGTTATTCAATGTGGTTCTATTGGCTAATAGCAGTAAGGACTATCTGTTATTCAATGTGGTTCTATTGGCTAATAGCAGTAAGGACTATCTGTTGTTCCATGTGTTTCTATTGGCTAATAGCAGTAAGGACTATCTGTTGTTCCATGTGTTTCTATGGGCTAATAGCAGTACGGACTATCTGTTATTCAATGTGTTTCTATGGGCTAATAGCAGTACGGACTATCTGTTATTCAATGTGTTTCTATGGGCTAATAGCAGTACGGACTATCTGTTATTCAATGTGTTTCTATTGGCTAATAGCAGTAAAGACTATCTATCTGTTATTCAATGTGTTTCTATTGGCTAATAGCAGTAAGGACTATCTGTTGTTCCATGTGTTTCTATTGGCTAATAGCAGTAAGGACTATCTGTTGTTCCATGTGTTTCTATGGGCTAATAGCAGTAAGGACTATCTGTTATTCAATGTGTTTCTATTGGCTAATAGCAGTAAGGACTATCTGTTGTTCCATGTGTTTCTATGGGCTAATAGCAGTAAGGACTATCTGTTATTCAATGTGTTTCTATTGGCTAATAGCAGTAAGGACTATCTGTTGTTCCATGTGTTTCTATGGGCTAATAGCAGTAAGGACTATCTGTTATTCAATGTGATTCTATTGGCTAATAGCAGTAAGGACTGTCTGTTCAATGTGTTTCTATTGGCTAATAGCAGTAAGGCCTATCTGTTATTCAGTGTGTTTCTATTGGCTAATAGAAGTAAGGCCCAACATATTTTTTCATCAGTTAAAGTTTTTCTAGATGTTTTTGATATTTCTAGGGGTCTCCAAATCAACAGGATCCTTGGTATGACTTTCTTAAAACAATTCCATATAGCTTAGTAGACCCCCCCCTTAAAACAATTCCATATAGCTTAGTAGACCCCCCCCCCTAAAACAATTCCATATAGCTTAGTAGACCCCCCCTTAAAACAATTCCATATAGCTTAGTAGACCCCCCCCCCCTTAAAACAATTCCATATAGCTTAGTAGACCCCCCCCCAGACTGTCATATGTTGAGAAGTGACATTTTAGAAACAGGCAGGAATTTTTCCTCCGTTTAGAAAAAGTCCAAATAAACTCAATTGAACGTCTGTATATCGAAAAAGAAGACAGATTTTGGTTTGTAACCCTGAACTCAACTCAACATATTGAGACCCGTTTCAAATGATCCCTCTGTGCGAGTAACTATTCCAGCCGTGAGATACACATCTCTTCTCTCTGTTAGATCAATCAATCAATCAAATGTATTTATAAAACCCTTCGTACATCAGCTGATATCTCAAAGTGCTGTACAGAAACCCAGCCTAAAACCCCAAACAGCAAGCAATGCAGGTGTTGAAGCACGTTGGCTAGGAAAAACTCCCTAGAAAGGCCAAAACCTAGGAAGAAACCTAGAGGAACCAGGCTATGAGGGGTGGCCAGTCCTCTTCTGGGGAAGAATTTCCTGTCTCTGTTCTGTTGTCTTTTATTCTGTTATATTACATCAACTTTTCACTATCAAATAAAATAGTTGTCTTGACTGTGATAAGGGCTCGGGGAAATAAGAGTATCTTGTCTGCTACATTAACAAAACAAGGCTATGACGTTGCACAGCCAGGGCCACACTGCTGAGGTATTTAACCTTTTGAAGAGTGTGTTCCACGATATAATATAACCATATATACATACACATATAATACTATCGATTGTTATTATATTAAATTGACTGAATATATATATATATATATATCTGTAATGATAAATTGTTGCTCACTTTTGGAATATACAGTATCGGTCAAAAGTTTTAAAACACCTACTCATTCATGGGTTTTTCTTTATTTTTGATGATTTTGACCGGTAGTGTAGATAAAAGGATCCATACTAACCTATTTAGCTATTTGATTATCAAATAGTAAATCCCAAACTTTTATTTTAAAGTGTCTGTCCTAAAATTATTATTATTTATTTTATTTTACCCGGGCAAGTCAGTTTAGAACAAATTCTTATTTTCAATGACGGCCTGGGAACAGTGGGTTAACTGGTCTAGGAACAGTGGGTTAACTGGTCTAGGAACAGTGGGTTAACTGGTCTAGGAACAGTGGGTTAACTGGTCTAGGAACAGTGGGTTAACTGGTCTAGGAACAGTGGGTTAACTGGTCTAGGAACAGTGGGTTACCTGGTCTAGGAACAGTGGAACAGTGGGTTAACTGGTCTAGGAACAGTGGAACAGTGGGTTAACTGGTCTAGGAACAGTGGGTTAACTTGTCTAGGAACAGTGGGTTAACTGGTCTAGGAACAGTGGGTTAACTGGTCTAGGAACAGTGGGTTAACTGGTCTAGGAACAGTGGGTTAACTGGTCTAGGAACAGTGGGTTAACTGGTCTAGGAACAGTGGGTTAACTGGCCTAGGAACAGTGGGTTAACTGGTCTAGGAACAGTGGGTTAACTGGCCTAGGAACAGTGGGTTAACTGGTCTAGGAACAGTGAGTTAACTGGTCTAGGAACAGTGGGTTAACTGGTCTAGGAACAGTGGGTTAACTGGTCTAGGAACAGTGGGTTAACTGGTCTAGGAACAGTGGGTTAACTGGTCTAGGAACAGTGGGTTACCTGGTCTAGGAACAGTGGAACAGTGGGTTAACTGGTCTAGGAACAGTGGAACAGTGGGTTAACTGGTCTAGGAACAGTGGGTTAACTGGTCTAGGAACAGTGGGTTAACTGGTCTAGGAACAGTGGGTTAACTGGTCTAGGAACAGTGGGTTAACTGGTCTAGGAACAGTGGGTTAACTGGTCTAGGAACAGTGGGTTAACTGGTCTAGGAACAGTGGGTTAACTGGCCTAGGAACAGTGGGTTAACTGGTCTAGGAACAGTGGGTTAACTGGTCTAGGAACAGTGGGTTAACTGGTCTAGGAACAGTGGGTTAACTGGTCTAGGAACAGTGGGTTAACTGGTCTAGGAACAGTGGGTTAACTGGTCTAGGAACAGTGAGTTAACTGGTCTAGGAACAGTGGGTTAACTGGTCTAGGAACAGTGGGTTAACTGGCCTAGGAACAGTGGGTTAACTGGTCTAGGAACAGTGGAACAGTGGGTTAACTGGTCTAGGAACAGTGGAACAGTGGGTTAACTGGTCTAGGAACAGTGGGTTAACTTGTCTAGGAACAGTGGGTTAACTGGTCTAGGAACAGTGGGTTAACTGGTCTAGGAACAGTGGGTTAACTGGTCTAGGAACAGTGGGTTAACTGGTCTAGGAACAGTGGGTTAACTGGTCTAGGAACAGTGGGTTAACTGGTCTAGGAACAGTGGGTTAACTGGTCTAGGAACAGTGGGTTAACTGGCCTAGGAACAGTGGGTTAACTGGTCTAGGAACAGTGGGTTAACTGGCCTAGGAACAGTGGGTTAACTGGTCTAGGAACAGTGAGTTAACTGGTCTAGGAACAGTGGGTTAACTGGCCTAGGAACAGTGGGTTAACTGGTCTAGGAACAGTGGGTTAACTGGCCTAGGAACAGTGGGTTAACTGGTCTAGGAACAGTGGGTTAACTGCCTGTTCAGTGTAGATAAAAGGCACAATGTATTTTCTCTAGTTAAAAATAGCTTCTTCTTGTTTTTTTTTTTAGTACTCAAGTACTTGAAGAAAAATACTCAAACATTCGAAACTTTTTAACTGTTAAAAAAAAAGTTAAACGCCGTACTTGGATGTATGTAAATACAAAATGAAAAGCTGAAATGTCTTGAGTCAATAAGTATTCAACCTCTTTGTTATGGCAAACCTAAATGTCAGGACAGATGTGGCAGTCAACAGGCAATAACAAGCTATAGGAAATGAGGAAATAAATTAGGACATTAAGTTTTGAATTGATCTACGCTTCCTATGAAATCTACTATTCATGTCCATGTTTCTCATTGCCACATCGATGCTCTCTAGTGTCTCATACCCCACCCTGTTGCAGTAAACCATTGCTGGCAATATTGGCCCAAAAATTGCCGGTATATCATCAGCTTTAACACTCTGTCCTTCAGCGTAACGGATGAGACCGGAGCAATCCAGAATATAGTAGATCATTTATTATTGTGGAGATGTGTCTTAACACCCCCTATATATCTATATATATATATATATCTGAGTGGAGCTGAGTGGACTTATAGATAGATAGATAGATAGATAGGAACAGACAGGATACCCTGAGCTGAGTAGATAGATAGATAGATAGATAGATAGATAGATAGATAGATAGATAGATAGATAGATAGGGGTCTGCTCACCAACCAAGACTTCACAAAATGGGACAAACACCAAATTGAGACTCTGCAAGCAGAATTCTGCAAAAATATCCTCCGTGTACAACGTAGAACACCAAGTAATGCATGCAGAGCAGAATTAGGCCGATACCCACTAATTATCAAAATCCAGAAAAGAGCCGTTAAATTCTATAACCACCTAAAAGGAAGCGATTCCCAAACCTTCCATAACAAAGCCATCACCTCCAGAGAGATCAACCTGGAGAAGAGTCCCCTAAGCAAGCTGGTCCTGGGGCTCTGTTCACAAACACAAACACACCCTACAGAGCCCCAGGACAGCAGCACAATTAGACCCAACCAAATCATGAGAAAACAAAAAGATAATTACTTGACACATTGGAAAGAATTAACAAAATGCTATTTGGCCCTACACAGAGAGTACACAGCGGCAGAATACCTGACCACTGTGACTGACCCAAAATTAAGGAAAGCTTTGACTATGTACAGACTCAGTGAGCATAGCCTTGCTATTGAGAAAGGCCGCCGTAGGCAGACATGGCTCTCAAGAGAAGACAGGCTATGTGCTCACTGCCCACAAAATGAGGTGGAAACTGAGCTGCACTTCCTAACCTCCTGCCCAATGTATGACCATATTAGAGAGACATATTTCCCTCAGATTACACAGATCCACAAAGAATTCGAAAACAAATCCAATTTTGAAAAACTCCCATATCTACTGGGTGAAATTCCACAGTGTGCCATCACAGCAGCAAGATTTGTGACCTGTTGCCACGAGAAAAGGGCAACCAGTGAAGAACAAACACCATTGTAAATACAACCCATATTTTTGCTTATTTATTTTATCTTGTGTCCTTTAATCATTTGTACATTGTTAAAACACTGTATATATATATATGACATTTGTAATGTCTTTATTGTTTTGAAACATCTGTATGTGTAATGTTTACTGTTAATTTTTATTGTTTATTTCACTTTATATATTATCTACCTCACTTGCTTTGGCAATGTTAACACATGTTTCCCATGCCAATAAAGCCCTTGAATTGAATTGAATTGAGATAGATAGAGAATTTAGAGAGAGAGAGAGATGTCCTTTAGCCATTTGTACATTGTTAGAACACTGTATATATATATATATAATATGACATTTGTAATGTCTTTACTGTTTTGAAACTTCTGTATGTGTAATGTTTACTGTTAATTTTTGTTGTTTTTCACTTTATATATTCACTTTGTATGTTGTATACCTCACTTGCTTTGGCAATGTTAACATGTTTCCCATGCCAATAAAGCCCTTGAATTGAATTGAATTTTTATTTTTATTTTTTTTATTTCACCTTTATTTAACCAGGTAGGCTAGTTGAGAACACCTTTATTTAACCAGGTAGGCTAGTTGAGAACAAGTTCTCATTTGCAACTGCGACCTGGCCAAGATAAAGCATAGCAGTGTGAGCATACAACAAAGAGTTACACATGGAGTAAACAATTAACAAGTCAATAACACAGTAGAAAACGAAGGGGGGGTCTATATACAATGTGTGCAAAAGGCATGAGGAGGTAGGCAAATAATTACAATTTTGCAGATTAACACTGGAGTGATAAAAGATCAGATGGTCATGTACAGGTAGAGATATTGGTGTGCAGAAGAGCAGAAAAGTAAATAAATAGAAACAGTACGGGGATGAGGTAGGTGAAAAGGGTGGGCTATTTACCAATAGACTATGTACAGCTGCAGCGATCGGTTAGCTGCTCAGATAGCTGATGTTTGAAGTTGGTGAGGGAGATAAAAGTCTCCAACTTCAGCGATTTTTGCAATTCCATTTGACTGAGAATTGAGAGAGAGAGAGAGAGAGAGAGAGAGAGAGAGAGAGAGAGATAGATAGGAACAGACAGGGTACCCTGAGCTGAGTAGACTTATAGATAGATAGATAGATAGGAACAGACAGGGTACCCTGAGCTGAGTAGATAGATAGATAGATAGATAGGAACAGACAGGGTACCCTGAGCTGAGTAGATAGATAGATAGATAGGAACAGACAGGATACCCTGAACTGAGTAGACTTATAGATAGATAGATAGGAACGGACAGGGTACCCTGAACTGAGTAGACTTATAGATAGATAGATCGATAGATAGGAACAGACAGGATACCCTGAGCTGAGTAGATAGATAGATAGATAGGAACAGACAGGATACCCTGAGCTGAGTAGACGTATAGATAGATAGATGGATGGATAGATGGATGGATAGATGGATAGATGGATAGATAGATAGATAGATAGATAGATAGGAACAGACAGGGTACCCTGAGCTGAGTAGATAGATAGATAGATAGGAACAGACAGGGTACCCTGAGCTGAGTAGATAGATAGATAGATAGGAACAGACAGGATACCCTGAACTGAGTAGACTTATAGATAGATAGATAGATAGGAACGGACAGGGTACCCTGAACTGAGTAGACTTATAGATAGATAGATCGATAGATAGGAACAGACAGGATACCCTGAGCTGAGTAGATAGATAGATAGATAGGAACAGACAGGATACCCTGAGCTGAGTAGACGTATAGATAGATAGATGGATGGATAGATGGATAGATAGATAGATAGATAGATAGATAGATAGATAGATAGGAACAGACAGGGTACCCTGAGCTGAGTAGACTTATAGATAGGAACGGATGGCTGGATGGATTACAGATCTGTGAGTGGGTCTAAGCCTAGCTAAGGGAAAGAGATAAACAGGATAATGCCTTCAGTCAATTTAGAACCACAGCAATACAACAAGTGAAAAGGTTTTGTATTTTATTTCTCTGTTTAGTTTATCCCGTGTGGGTGTCAGTGAGGATCAGAGTGCTGCATTGAAGGCATGATCAGAACAGATTTAATTAAACACTAACCAACCGATCAACCTCTGTCCTGGGCTAGCAAATCAGGACCCTGAGCCTCCGCTGGGTTCACCAATGGGGCTTGAGTATTTTCAGCTTCAATGGCTTCCCAGCAATTATCCCAGAACCTTAGGATGCTGGTACTGATGCTAATGCTGGTGCTGGTGCTGATGCTGGTGCTGATTCTGGTGCTGATTCTGGTGCTAATGCTGATGCTGGTGCTGATTCTGGTGCTGATGCTGGTGCTGATGCTGATGCTAATGCTGATGCTGATTCTGGTACTGATGCTGGTGCTGATGCTGATGCTGGTGCTGATTCTGGTACTGATGCTGGTGCTGGTGCTGATGCTGGTGCTGGTGCTGATTCTGGTACTGATGCTGGTGCTGATGCTGATGCTAATGCTGATGCTGATTCTGGTACTGATGCTGGTGCTGATGCTGGTGTTGATGCTGGTGCTGGTGCTGATTCTGGTACTGATGCTGGTGCTGATGCTGGTGTTGATGCTGGTGCTGGTGTTGATGCTGATGCCAGGTGCCCATAAAAAATAAAAATAAACATTTAAAAAAACTAAAATAGAGATTTGATGCGTTCTAAATAAATGATCTGCCAGATGAATCATTGATGCCTTAAATGTGTCAAATTTGGGGATTTACACAAATCGCCTGCGTTTTTATAACTCCTCTCCTCTGTCTTCTATGAAGAAGCCTGGGACCTTTCACAGGAGCCTTTATAAAAAGCATCCGGAGTGAAGAGGGACTGCTAGCTTCAATATGTTGTCAAAACAAACTGTAAGAAATCCCTCCGCTAAAGGAAAACTGTCTGTCTGCCGAGGGATAAAAACACCTTCACGGTTAGGGTACTATTCAATCAAATACACAGCGAGGAAAATAACCTTCTTGCCTTGACGTCTGTATAGATTTGCCTTTTCTCCATTTTTAACACTTACATGTTTTATAACGAAGCTATATATTTTTTTAAAGTGGATTTTTGCAGCGTTTGTATTTTGTCTGCCCAGAGTGTGTTTAGAGACTAACTCCTAGGCTTCAGGTGCTTATATGTTAAAACATTATAGTCTGGTTGACATCATGGAGTTATGTAACTGATCATTGTCATGTGTCTGTGGACTTGCATTTGAGGGGCTGAAGAATGCAGAGGGGCCTAGAGAGAGGGCTGTAGCCTGTAGCTGTAGCCTGTAGCTGTAGCCTGTAGCTGTAGCCTGTAGCTGTAGCCTGTAGCTGAAGCCTGTAGCTGTGCCTGTAGCTGAAGCCATAGCTGAAGCCTGTAGATGAAGCCTGTAGCTGAAGCCTGTAGCTGTGCCTGTAGCTGAAGCCTGTAGCTGAAGCCTGTACCTGAAGCCTGTAGCTGTAGCATGTAGCTGTAGCCTGTAGCTGTAGCCATAGCTGAAGCCTATACCTGAAGCCTGTAACTGAAGCCTGTAGCTGTGCCTGTAGATGAAACCTGTAGCTGTAGCTGAAGCCTGTAGCTGTAGCTGAAGCCTGTAGCTGAAGCCTGTAGCTGTGCCTGTAGCTGTGCCTGTAGCTGAAGCCTGTAGCTGTGCCTGTAGCTGAAGCCTTGTAGCTGTGCCTATAGCTGAAGCCTTGTAGCTGTGCCTGTAGCTGTGCCTGTAGCTGAAGCCTTGTAGCTGTGCCTGTCGCTGTAGCCTGTAGCTGAAGCCTGTAGCTGAAGCCTTGTAGCTGAAGCTTTGTAGCTGTGCCTGTCGCTGTAGCCTGTAGCTGAAGCCTGTAGCTGAAGCCTGTAGCTGAAGCTTGTAGCTGAGCCTGTAGCTGTGCCTGTAGCTGTGCCTGTAGCTGTGCCTGTAGCTGAAGCCTTGTAGCTGTGCCTGTCGCTGTAGCCTGTAGCTGAAGCCTTGTAGCTGTGCCTGTAGCTGTGCCTGTAGCTGTGCCTGTAGCTGTGCCTGTAGCTGAAGCCTTGTAGCTGTGCCTGCCGCTGTAGCCTGTAGCTGTAGCCTGTAGCTGAAGCCTGTAGCTGAAGCCTGTAGCTGAAGCTTGTAGCTGAGCCTCTGAGTTAAGACTAAGAGCTTCTACTGCTATTAGGATGTTTGGCTGGCTTAGTTTCTGCTCTTCTATTCAACAGGACTGAGTCCCAAATCAGGACCATTTGGACACAATTGAATTGTGAAACTAATACCTTTAAAATTGTAGCTGCTCAAGTATATACAGTATAGAAAGGCCAGTTTTTCACAAGCTTTAGTTTTGTAATTCATTTGTGTATTTTGATCTTCTTTAAGGGAAGTGGCCAGGCAGTGTGTGTGTATTCTCTAAACACAGTGTTATTGATGGGTAGATTTCATTGTACTGTGCCAACGAGGGGGCTGGGGTAGTAGGGATTACGTTCTCCAGCCGAAACCCTTTTAGAAGAAGTTTGGAACAGGGGGGGGTGGATTGTGGATGTGTAGCCAGCGTTCATTGTGGAAACCGAGGATAAGCTGTGAAGGCATACGAGTGAAAGAGTAATGCTCGATACCTGTGGAAAAAGGTTCAGAAAGCCCACACCTCTTGGGAAAACGTTGATTGCCCATCTCGTTCGTTCTTACAACAAACGATTCTCACTCCTTCTCCTAAAGTACATTCAGTATCTTACAACAATATTTACCACAGAGTAGATTTAACACCACATACACACCTGTAACCCCTGAATCTAACACAGTACTGCAATTAACACAGTACTGCATCTAACACAGTACTGCATCGAACACAGTACTGCATCGAACACAGTACTGCAACTAACACAGTACTGCATCTAACACAGTACTGCATCTAACACAGTACTGCATCTAACACAGTACTGCATCTAATACAGTACTGCTTCTAACACAGTACTGCTTCTAACACAGTACTGCATCTAACACAGTACTGCTTCTAACACAGTACTGCTTCTAACACAGTACTGCATCTAACACAGTACTGCATCTAATACAGTACTGCATCTAACACAGTACTGCATCTAACACAGTACTGCATCTAACACAGTACTGCATCTAACACAGTACTGCATCTAATACAGTACTGCTTCTAACACAGTACTGCATCTAATACAGTACTGCTTCTAACACAGTACTGCATCTAACACAGTACTGCTTCTAACATAGTACTGCATCTAACACAGTACTGCATCTAACACAGTACTGCATCTAACACAGTACTGCATCTAACACAGTCCTGCATCTAACACAGTACTGCATCTAACACAGTACTGCAACTAACACAGTACTGCATCTAACACAGTACTGCATCTAACACAGTACTGCATCTAATACAGTACTGCTTCTAACACAGTACTGCATCTAACACAGTACTGCATCTAACACAGTACTGCATCTAATACAGTACTGCATCTAACACAGTACTGCTTCTAACACAGTTCTGCATCTAACACAGTACTGCATCTAACACAGTACTGCATCTAACACAGTACTGCATCTAACACAGTACTGCATCTAACACAGTACTGCATCTAATACAGTTCTGTATTCTGTATTACTTATGGAGGCTTAGCATTAGCAAGGCACTTCTGGCTTGTATGAACAGAACAGGAAGGTGTAGCTAGACCTTCCTGTTCTGTTGTCACTAGCCAGACTGTAGCTAGACCTTCCTGTTCTGTTGTCACTAGCCAGACTGTAGCTAGACCTTCCTGTTCTGTTGTCACTAGCCAGACTGTAGCTACACCTTCCTGTTCTGTTGTCACTAGCCAGACTGTAGCTACACCTTCCTGTTCTGTTGTCACTAGCCAGGCTGTAGCTAGACCTTCCTGTTCTGTTGTCACTAGCCAGACTGTAGCTACACCTTCCTGTTCTGTTGTCACTAGCCAGACTGTAGCTACACCTTCCTGTTCTGTTGTCACTAGCCAGACTGTAGCTAGACCTTCCTGTTCTGTTGTCACTAGCCAGACTGTAGCTACACCTTCCTGTTCTGTTGTCACTAGCCAGACTGTAGCTACACCTTCCTGTTCTGTTGTCACTAGCCACACTGTAGCCAGACCTTCCTGTTCTGTTGTCACTAGCCAGACTGTAGCTAGACCTTCCTGTTCTGTTGTCACTAGCCAGACTGTAGCTAGACCTTCCTGTTCTGTTGGCACTAGCCAGACTGTAGCTAGACCTTCCTGTTCTGTTGTCACTAGCCAGACTGTAGCTAGACCTTCCTGTTCTGTTGTCACTAGCCAGACTGTAGCTACACCTTCCTGTTCTGTTGTCACTAGCCAGACTGTAGCTACACCTTCCTGTTCTGTTGTCACTAGCCAGACTGTAGCTAGACCTTCCTGTTCTGTTGTCACTAGCCAGACTGTAGCTAGACCTTCCTGTTCTGTTGTCACTAGCCAGACTGTAGCTACACCTTCCTGTTCTGTTGTCACTAGCCAGACTGTAGCTACACCTTCCTGTTCTGTTGTCACTAGCCAGACTGTAGCTACACCTTCCTGTTCTGTTGTCACTAGCCAGACTGTAGCTACACCTTCCTGTTCTGTTGTCACTAGCCAGACTGTAGCTTGACCTTCCTGTTCTGTTGTCACTAGCCAGACTGTAGCTACACCTTCCTGTTCTGTTGTCACTAGCCAGACTGTAGCTACACCTTCCTGTTCTGTTGTCACTAGCCAGACTGTAGCTACACCTTCCTGTTCTGTTGTCACTAGCCAGACTGTAGCTAGACCTTCCTGTTCTGTTGTCACTAGCCAGACTGTAGCTAGACCTTCCTGTTCTGTCGTTACTAGCCAGACTGTAGCTACACCTTCCTGTTCTGTTGTCACTAGCCAGACTGTAGCTAGACCTTCCTGTTCTGTTGTCACTAGCCAGACTGTAGCTACACCTTCCTGTTCTGTTGTCACTAGCCAGACTGTAGCTACACCTTCCTGTTCTGTTGTCACTAGCCAGACTGTAGCTAGACCTTCCTGTTCTGTTGTCACTAGCCAGACTGTAGCTAGACCTTCCTGTTCTGTTGTCACTAGCCAGACTGTAGCTAGACCTTCCTGTTCTGTTGGCACTAGCCAGACTGTAGCTAGACCTTCCTGTTCTGTTGTCACTAACCAGACTGTAGCTACACCTTCCTGTTCTGTTGTCACTAGCCAGACTGTAGCTACACCTTCCTGTTCTGTTGTCACTAGCCAGACTGTAGCTACACCTTCCTGTTCTGTTGTCACTAACCAGACTGTAGCTACACATTCCTGTTCTGTTGTCACTAGCCAGACTGTAGCTACACCTTCCTGTTCTGTTGTCACTAGCCAGACTGTAGCTACACCTTCCTGTTCTGTTGTCACTAGCCAGACTGTAGCTACACCTTCCTGTTCTGTTGTCACTAACCAGACTGTAGCTACACCTTCCTGTTCTGTTGTCACTAGCCAGACTGTAGCTTTGTTTTAGGACCTTTGGATCAGGATGGGGAGGCTGTTATCAGGAGCTCAAACTAGTTCATAGACACCACAGCGGATGGCTAACGCGTACACATAGGCTCAGTACTGGAATATGAAATGCATAACCATGGTAGCTGTAATGTGCACGCTGGGAGTCGGGAAGAAAGCACAGGAAGTGAATAATTTAATAAATAAATGAAACATGGAACAAAACAAGAAACACGAGTAGCGTACAGAAGACAGAGTCAATAATGCCTGGGGAAAGTTATACACACAGCCAGTACACACAACCAGTACACACAACCAGTACACACAACCAGTACACACAACCAGTACACACAACTAATACACACAACCAGTACACACAACCAGCACACACAACCAGTACACACAACCAATACACACAACCAGTACACACAACTAATACACACAACCAGTACACACAACCAGTACACACAACCAGTACACACAACTAATACACACAACCAGTACACACAACTAATACACACAACCAGTACACACAACCAGTACACACAACTAATACACACAACCAGTACACACAACCAGTACACACAACCAGTACACACAACTAATACACACAACCAGTACACACAACAAATACACACAACCAGTACACACAACTAATACACACAACCAGTACACACAACCAGTACACACAACTAATACACACAACCAGTACACACAACCAGTATACACAACCAGTACACACAACTAATACACACAACCAGTACACACAACTAATACACACAACTAATACACACAACCAGTACACACAACTAATACACACAACCAGTACACACAACTAATACACACAACCAGTACACACAACCAGTACACACAACTAATACACACAACCAGTACACACAACTAATACACACAACCAGTACACACAACCAGTACACACAACCAATACACACAACCAGTACACACAACTAATACACACAACCAATACACACAACCAGTACACACAACTAATACACACAACCAGTACACACAACCAGTATACACACCTAATACACACAACCAATATAAACAACTAATATAAACAACTAATACACACAACCAATACACACAGCCAATACACACAACCAATATAAACTACTAATATAAACAACTAATACACACAACCAGTACACACAGCCAATACACACAACCAGCACACACAACCAATACACACAGCCAATACACACAACCAATATAAACAACAAATATAAACAACTAATACACACAACCAGTACACACAGCCAATACACACAACCAGTACACACAACCAGTACACACAACGAATACACACAACCAATATAAACAACTAATACACACAACCAATACACACAACCAATACACACTGCCAGTACACACAGCCAGTACACACAACTAATACACACAACCAGTACACGCAACCAGTACACACAGCCAGTACACACAGCCAATACACACAACCAGTACACACAACCAGTACATACAGCCAGTACACACAACCAATACACACAGCCAGTACACACAGCCAGTACACACAACCAGCACACACAACCAGTACACACAGCCGGTACACACAACCAGTACACACAGCCGGTACACACAACCAGTACACACAGCCAGTACACACAACCAGTACACACAACCAATACAAACAACTAATACAAACAACTAATACACACAACCAATACACACAACCAATACACACAACTAATACACACAACCAGTACACACAGCCAATACACACAACCAATATACACACAACCAGTACACACAACCAATACACACAACCAATACGCACAACCAGTACACACAATCAATACACACAACCAATATAAACAACTAATACACACAACCAGTACACACAACCAATACACACAACCAGTACACACAGCCAGTACTCACAGCCAGTACACACACCCAGTACACACAATCAATACACACAACCAATATAAACAACTAATACACACAACCAGTACACACAACCAATACACACAACCAGTACACACAGCCAGTACACACAGCCAGTACACACAACCAATACACACAGCCAATACACACAACCAGTACACACAACCAATACACACAACCAATACACACAACCAGTACACACAACTAATACACACAGCCAGTACACACAACCAATACACACAACCAATATAAACAACTAATATAAACAACTAATACACACAACCAGTACACACAACCAATACACACAACCAATACACACAGCCAATACACACAACCAGTACACACAACCAATATAAACAACTAATACACACAACCAGTACACACAACCAATACACACAACCAGTACACACAACCAATACACACAACCAGTACACACAGCCAGTACACACAACCAATACGCACAACCAGTACACACAATCAATACACACAACCAATATAAACAACTAATACACACAACCAGTACACACAACCAATACACACAACCAGTACACACAGCCAGTACACACAGCCAGTACACACAACCAATACACACAGCCAATACACACAACCAGTACACACGACCAATACACACAGCCAATACACACAACCAGTACACACAACTAATACACACAGCCAGTACACACAACCAATACACACAACCAATATAAACAACTAATACACACAACCAATCCACACAACCAATATAAACAACTAATACACACAACCAGTACACACAACCAGTACACACAACCAGTACACACAACCAATATAAACAACTAATACACACAACCAGTACACACAGCCAATACACACAACCAGTACACACAACCAGTACACACAACCAATACGCACAACCAGTATGCACAACCAATACACACAACCAGTACACACAACCAATACGCACAACCAATATACACAATCAATACACACACAACTGTGCAGTAATGATGTCTGTATGTGTGGCTGTGTGATGCTGCTGTGGCTTTGGTGTGTGTGTGTGTGTACCATTCAGAGTGTGTGTGTGTACCATTCATTGTGTGTGTGTGTGTGTGTGCGTGTGTGTGTGTGTGTGTGTGTGTGTGTGTGTGTGTGTGTGTGTGTGTGTGTGTGTACCATTCAGAGTGTGTGTGTGTGTACCATTCAGAGTGTGTGTGTGATGCTGTGGCTTTGAGGTGCATATGTGTGTGTGTGTCTTTGAGGGGTGTTGCACCTTCCAATGAGGTGGTATGAAGTGTCAAGACTGCTGAGACACCTTAGTGAGATCTGACAGGTCTCTGTCACAAGCAATATTTCCTTGTTTTCACTTTCAATCTCTGAAAAAACTGTCAGCATCTGGCCTTTTCTGGTTTTATAAAAGCCTGTTCAAATCAAAAAATCGAATCACATGCTCTGAATACAACAGGTGTAGTAGACCTTACAGTGAAATGCTGAATACAACAGGTGTAGTAAACCTTACAGTGAAATGCTGAATACAACAGGTGTAGTAAACCTTACAGTGAAATGCTGAATACAACAGTCAATGTGGAGGCTATATACAGGGTATTACGGTACAGAGTCAATGTGGAGGCTATATACAGGGGGTACCGGTACAGAGTCAATGTGGAGGCTATATACAGGGGGTACCGGTACAGAGCAAATGTGGAGGCTATATACAGGGTGTTACAGTACAGAGTCAATGTGGAGGCTATATACAGGGGGTACCGGTACAGAGTCAATGAGCGGGGTCACCGGTTAGTTGAGGTAATGTGTACATGTACAGTGCCTTGCGAAAGTATTCGGCCCCCTTGAACTTTGCGACCTTTTGCCACATTTCAGGCTTCAAACATAAAGATATAAAACTGTATCTTTTGGTGAAGAATCAACAACAAGTGGGACACAATCATGAAGTGGAACGACATTTATTGGATATTTCAAACTTTTTAACAAATCAAAAACTGAAAAATTGGCGTGCAAAATTACAATGCACGTGGGGCCTTTATAGTGCACGTGGGGCCTTTATAGTGCACGTGGGGCCTTTATAGTGCACGTGGGGCCTTTATAGTACACGTGGGGCCTTTATAGTGCACGTGGGGCCTTTACAGTGGCACGTGGGGCCTTTACAATGCACGTGGGGCCTTTATAGTGCACGTGGGGCCTTTATAGTGCACGTGGGGCCTTTATAGTGCACGTGGGGCCTTTATAGTGGCACGCGGGGCCTTTATAGTGGCACGTGGGGCCTTTATAGTGGCACGTGGGGCCTTTATAGTGGCATGTGGGGCCTTTATAGTGCACGTGGGGCCTTTACAGTGACACGTGGGGCCTTTACAATGCACGTGGGGCCTTTATAGTGCACGTGGGGCCTTTATAGTGCACGTGGGGCCTTTATAGTGCACGTGGGGCTTTTATGGTGCACGTGGGGCCTTGATCAAAGGTACTATGAAAGGAATAGGTTTCCATCTGGGACATAAACCAACATCCCAAACTGACCACCAGGAGTAGATCCACCCTGCTTCCCTCTGGATATGATGTCCTGTGGGACGACAGGTTAGCCGTGATGGGATAGCTGGGATAAATTACTAGGGGACATTCACCTTTTCTCAGGATAAGAGTTGTATGGTAATGTCTTTATTGTTTTGAAACTTCTGTATGTGTAATGTTTACTGTTCATTATTGTTTATTTCACTTGATATATTATCTACCTCACTTGCTTTGGCAATGTTAACACATGTTTCCCATGCCAATAAAGCCCCTTGAATTGAATTGAATTGATACTGGCTGAGTTCCAACTGGCACCCTATTCCTTATTTAGGGCACTACTTTTGACGAGTGTCCTATAACGAATAGGTTGCCGTTTAGGAAATACACCAATATATCGCCCCCCCCCCTACAGAGGCCTGATTATTCTGATTTGGCATAGCCCTCTGTTGGCCCATATTAACAACGTGATGTAGGTGTACTTACATGGGGTGATTTTATAATTATATATATATAAGTATGCACAAAACAAAAACAGGTTTAAGTAAATAGTCCTAAACGGCTACCTAGTTGTCTTCTGTAGCGTCGTGCCTAAAACCTGTCTGTGCAGTCTGCTGGCTCTGCAGGACTTCGGTTAGCAGCTCCGTTAGCGGTCTAAATTACACTGAACAACACTGAACTAGCACCTGCTGTTTGAGGTTATGGAGGCAAAGTGTTGGAGAGAGATGTGTGTAACTGTCTTTCTCTCTCTCTCTCACACTCTCGCTCTCTCTCTCTCTCAATTCAATTCAAGGGCTTTATTGGCATGGGAAACATGTGTTAACATCTCTCTCTCTCTCTCTCACACTACTCTCTCTCTCTCTCTCTCTGTGTGTGTCTCTCTGTCTCTCTCTGTCTCTCTGTCTCTCTCTCTGTCTTTCTCTCTCTCACACACTCTCTCTCTCTGTGTGTCTCTCTCTCTGTGTGTCTCTCTCTGTCTCTCTCTCTCTCCTGTCTCCCTGTCTCTCTGTCTCTCTCTCTCTCTGTCTCCCTGTCTCTCTGTCTCTCTCTCTCTCTCTGTCTCTCTCTGTCTTTCTCTCTCTCTCTGTTTTCTCTCTCTCTCACACTCTCTCTCTCTCTCTCTGTGTGTCTCTCTCTCTCTCTCACACTACTCTCTCTCTCTCTCTCTGTGTGTGTGTCTCTCTGTCTCTCCCTGTCCTCCTCTCTCTCCTCTCGTCTCTGTCTCTCTCTCTGTCTCTCTCTCTGCTCTCTCTCTCTCT
>NC_034177.2:3261025-3274818 GCF_002021735.2 Oncorhynchus kisutch | reverse complement strand
TGTCTCTCTCTCATGTCTCTCCCTCTGTCTCTCTTTCTCTCTCTCTGTCTCTCTGTTGTCTCTCTCTCTGTTGTCTCTTCTCTCTTCTCTCTCTCTGTTCGTCTCGCTCTCTCTCTGTCTCTCTGTGTCTCCTCTCTGTGTCTCTCTTTTTTCCTTTTTTTTTTTCTGTTGTTCTTCTCTCTGTGTCTCTCTCTCTGTGTCTCTTCTCTCTGTTTGTCTCTCTCTCTCTCTGTCTTCTCTCTCTCTCTCTGTGTTCTCTTTCTCTGTGGTTTGTCTTCTCTCTGTCTCTCTGTGTCTCTGGTCTCTCTCTCTCTCTTGTTTTGTCTCTCTCTCTCTGTGTCTCTCTCTCTCTCTGTGTCTCTCTCTCTCTCTCTCCTCTGGTGGTGTCTCCTCTCTTCTCTCTCTCTCTGTGTGTCTCTCTCTCTCTCTGTGTCTCTCTGTGCTCTCTCTCTCTATCTCTCTCTCTCTCTCTCTCTGTAGTCTACTCTCTTCCGTAGTCTCTCTCTCTCTCGTCTCTCTCTGTCTCTCTCTCTCTTTCTCTCCTCTGTCTCTCTCCTGTCTCTCTCTGTCTCTCTCTGTCTGTCTCTCTCTGTTCTCTCTCTGTCTCTCTCTGTCCATCTCTCTCTCTCTCTCTCTCTCTCTCTCTCTCTCTGTAGTCTCTCTCTCTCTATGTGTGTGTACTGGAACAGTCACCTCTACTGTCTATGGAGGACTATCTCCTATCCCATCTAAACATAGCCCGGGCCTGATTGAGTCTAACACCGACTGAGATGGTGAGAGACAGCATGTTTTATTATGAACCCTGGCTGCATCCCAAATGGCGTCATATTCCCTACATACAGCCGTATGGGCCCTGGCCTAAAGTAGTGCACTATGGAGGGAATAGGGCTCTGGTCCTAAGTAGTGCACTATGGAGGGGAATAGGGCTCTGGTCTAAAGTAGTGCACTATAGGGAATAGGGCTCTGGTCTAAAGTAGTGCACTATATAGGGAATAGGGCTCTGGTCTAAAGTAGTGCACTATATAAAGAATAGGGCTCTGGTCTAAAGTAGTGTACTATATAGGGAATAGGGCTCTGGTCTAAAGTAGTGTACTATATAGGGAATAGGGCTCTGGTCTAAAGTAGTGTACTATATAGGGAATAGGGCTCTGGTCTAAAGTAGTGCACTACATAAAGAATAGGGCCCTGATCTAAAGTAGTGTACTATATAAAGAATAGGGCCCTGGTCTAAAGTAGTACACTATATAGGGAATAGGGCTCTGGTCTAAAGTAGTGCACTATATAGGGAATAGGGCTCTGGTCTAAAGTAGTGCACTATATAGGGAATAGGGCCCTGGTCTAAAGTAGTGCACTATATAGGGAATAGGGCTCTGGTCTAAAGTAGTGCACTATATAGGGAATAGGGCTCTGGTCTATAGTAGTGCACTATGGAGGGAATAGGGTGCCATTTAAGATACAGACACTGGTTGCAGAGACTGTTAGATGATCTGATCTGGGAACTGACAGTTTTTTATTTTTTATTTCACCTTTATTTAACCAGGTAGGCTAGTTGAGAACACCTTTATTTAACCAGGTAGGCTAGTTGAGAACACCTTTATTTAACCAGGTAGGCTAGTTGAGAACAAGTTCTCATTTGCAACTGCGACCTGGCCAAGATAAAGCATAGCAGTGTGATCATACAACAAAGAGTTACACATGGAGTAAACAATTAACAAGTCAATAACACAGTAGAAAACGAAGGGGGGGTCTATATACAATGTGTGCAAAAGGCATGAGGAGGTAGGCAAATAATTACAATTTTGCAGATTAACACTGGAGTGATAAAAGATCAGATGGTCATGTACAGGTAGAGATATTGGTGTGCAGAAGAGCAGAAAAGTAAATAAATAAAAACAGTACGGGGATGAGGTAGGTGAAAAGGGTGGGCTATTTACCAATAGACTATGTACAGCTGCAGCGATCGGTTAGCTGCTCAGATAGCTGATGTTTGAAGTTGGTGAGGGAGATAAAAGTCTCCAACTTCAGCGATTTTTGCAATTCGTTCCAGTCACAGGCAGCAGAGTACTGGAACGAAAGGCGGCCAAATGAGGTGTTGGCTTTAGGGATGATCAGTGAGATACACCTGCTGGAGCGCGTGCTACGGATGGGTGTTGCCATCGTGACCAGTGAGCTGAGATAAGGCGGAGCTTTACCTAGCATAGACTTGTAGATGACCTGGAGCCAGTGGGTCTGGCGACGAATATGTAGCGAGGGCCAGCCGACTAGAGCATACAAGTCGCAGTGGTGGGTAGTATAAGGTGCTTTAGTGACAAAACGGATGGCACTGTGATAGACTGCATCCAGTTTGCTGAGTAGAGTGTTGGAAGCCATTTTGTAGATGACATCGCCGAAGTCGAGGATCGGTAGGATAGTCAGTTTTACTAGGGTAAGCTTGGCGGCGTGAGTGAAGGAGGCTTTGTTGCGGAATAGAAAGCCGACTCTTGATTTGATTTTCGATTGGAGATGTTTGATATGAGTCTGGAAGGAGAGTTTGCAGTCTAGCCAGACACCTAGGTACTTATAGACGTCCACATATTCTAGGTCGGAACCATCCAGGGTGGTGATGCTAGTCGGGCATGCAGGTGCAGGCAGCGACCGGTTGAAAAGCATGCATTTGGTTTTACTAGCGTTTAAGAGCAGTTGGAGGCCACGGAAGGAGTGTTGTATGGCATTGAAGCTTGTTTGGAGGTTAGATAGCACAGTGTCCAAAGACGGGCCGAAAGTATATAGAATGGTGTCGTCTGCGTAGAGGTGGATCAGGGAATCGCCCGCAGCAAGAGCAACATCATTGATATACACAGAGAAAAGAGTCGGCCCGAGAATTGAACCCTGTGGCACCCCCATAGAGACTGCCAGAGGACCGGACAGCATGCCCTCCGATTTGACACACTGAACTCTGTCTGCAAAGTAATTGGTGAACCAGGCAAGGCAGTCATCCGAAAAAAACCGAGGCTACGGAGTCTGCCGATAAGAATATGGTGATTGACAGAGTCGAAAGCCTTGGCGAGGTCGATGAAGACGGCTGCACAGTACTGTCTTTTATCGATGGCGGTTATGATGTCGTTTAGTACCTTGAGTGTGGCTGAGGTGCACCCATGACCGGCTCGGAAACCAGATTGCACAGCGGAGAAGGTACGGTGGGATTCGAGATGGTCAGTGACCTGTTTGTTGACTTGGCTTTCGAAGACCTTAGATAGGCAGGGCAGGATGGATATAGGTCTGTAACAGTTTGGGTCCAGGGTGTCTCCCCCTTTGAAGAGGGGGATGACTGCGGCAGCTTTCCAATCCTTGGGGATCTCAGACGAGATGAAAGAGAGGTTGAACAGGCTGGTAATAGGGGTTGCGACAATGGTGGCAGATAGTTTCAGAAATAGAGGGTCCAGATTGTCAAGCCCAGCTGATTTGTACGGGTCCAGGTTTTGCAGCTCTTTCAGAACATCTGCTATCTGGATTTGGGTAAAGGAGAACCTGGAGAGGCTTGGGCGAGGAGCTGCGGGGGGGGGCGGAGCTGTTGGCCGAGGTTGAAGTAGCCAGGCGGAAGGCATGGCCAGCCGTTGAGAAATGCTTATTGAAGTTTTCGATAATCATGGATTTATCAGTGGTGACCGTGTTACCTAGCCTCAGTGCAGTGGGCAGCTGGGAGGAGGTGCTCTTGTTCTCCATGGACTTCACAGTGTCCCAGAACTTTTTGGAGTTGGAGCTACAGGATGCAAACTTCTGCCTGAAGAAGCTGGCCTTAGCTTTCCTGACTGACTGCGTGTATTGGTTCCGGACTTCCCTGAACAGTTGCATATCACGGGGACTATTCGATGCTATTGCAGTCCGCCACAGGATGTTTTTGTGCTGGTCGAGGGCAGTCAGGTCTGGGGTGAACCAAGGGCTGTATCTGTTCTTAGTTCTGCATTTTTTGAACGGAGCATGCTTATCTAAAATGGTGAGGAAGTTACTTTTAAAGAATGACCAGGCATCCTCAACTGACGGGATGAGGTCAATGTCCTTCCAGGATACCCGGGCCAGGTCGATTAGAAAGGCCTGCTCACAGAAGTGTTTTAGGGAGCGTTTGACAGTGATGAGGGGTGGTCGTTTGACTGCGGCTCCGTAGCGGATACAGGCAATGAGGCAGTGATCGCTGAGATCCTGGTTGAAGACAGCGGAGGTGTATTTGGAGGGCCAGTTGGTCAGGATGACGTCTATGAGGGTGCCCTTGTTTACAGAGTTAGGGTTGTACCTGGTGGGTTCCTTGATGATTTGTGTGAGATTGAGGGCATCTAGCTTAGATTGTAGGACTGGCGGGGGTGTTAAGCATATCCCAGTTTAGGTCACCTAACAGAACAAACTCTGAAGCTAGATGGGGGGCGATCAATTCACAAATGGTGTCCAGGGCACAGCTGGGAGCTGAGGGGGGTCGGTAGCAGGCGGCAACCGTGAGAGACTTATTTCTGGAGAGAGTAATTTTCAAAATTAGTAGTTCGAACTGTTTGGGTATGGACCTGGAAAGTATGACATTACTTTGCAGGCTATCTCTGCAGTAAACTGCAACTCCTCCCCCTTTGGCAGTTCTATCTTGACGGAAGATGTTATAGTTGGGTATGGAAATCTCTGAATTTTTGGTGGCCTTCCTGAGCCAGGATTCAGACACAGCAAGGACATCAGGGTTAGCAGAGTGTGCTAAAGCAGTGAGTAAGACAAACTTAGGGAGGAGGCTTCTGATGTTGACATGCATGAAACCAAGGCTTTTTCGAACACAGAAGTCAACAAATGAGGGTGCCTGGGGACATGCAGGGCCTGGGTTTACCTCCACATCACCCGCGGAACAGAGAAGGAGTAGTATGAGGGTGCGGCTAAAGGCTATCAAAACTGGTCGCCTAGAGCGTTGGGGACAGAGAATAAGAGGAGCAGGTTTCTGGGCATGGTAGAATATATTCAGGGCATAATGCGCAGACAGGGGTATGGTGGGGTGCGGGTACAGCGGAGGTAAGCCCAGGCACTGGGTGATGATGAGAGAGGTTGTATCTCTGGACATGCTGGTAGTAATGGGTGAGGTCACCGCATGTGTGGGAGGTGGGACAAAGGAGTTATCAGGGGTATGAAGAGTGGAACTAGGGGCTCCATTGTGAACTAAAACAATGATAACTAACCTGAACAACAGTATACAAGGCATATTGACATTTGAGAGAGACATACAGCGAGGCATACAGTAATCACAGGTGTTGAATTGGGAAAGCTAGCTAAAACAGTAGGTGAGACAACAGCTAATCAGCTAGCACAACAACAGCAGGTAAAATGGCGTAGACTAGGCAACGGGGCCAACAGATAAAACAAACAAGCAGAATGGAGTACCGTGATTTATGGACAGTCCAGCGTGCATCAGCTATGTAGCCAAGTGATCCAAGATGGCGTAGCAGTAAGTCGTCCTGTCGTGTCGTGTCCCTGTATATTTTGTTTATATTTTGTTTATTTTTCGTTTTTTTTTACATATTTTTCGTTTTTTACATAGCTATCCCTTTAAAAACATTTTGCTAAACCTAAGCTTCCAAATACGCTGGATCTTCACAACTAGCTATCTAGCTAAACTGCAACCCTGGATGATTACCCCTGGCTAGCGTTTCCACCCACTTAGCTTGAAGCTAGCCCGGCCTGCGCTACCACCGTAGCATACTCCTGAGCTACAATACCCGGGCCCACGACCGGTCTATCGATGTCACCGCATGAAGAGGAATAAACAGACTCACCCCATCGCGACGTCCCCCAAAGGCTAACTCTCTAGCCCTCGCTATCTCCCTGCTTGCTAATTCGGCCTGCTAACTGCTAGCTTGTCCAGCTCCGGTCCGCTAACTGCTACCTTGTCTAGCCCGGGCCTACAAACTGTTAGCTTGTTAGCACAGGCCTGCTAACCGCCTGAATCGCCGCGTCCCAAACGCCCACCGGACCCATATTTACTTTCTATCTCTTTTGACTTTTAATTTGTTTATACCTTCCGGAAACCTGCCTCACCCAATGTGATACGGAATCGCTATTATTTTTTAGTTATTGGTTGTGAGTGGGGCGGTATCACCTCATAGCTGATCTGGGAACAGACAGTTATTGGTTGTGAGTGGGGCGGTATCACCTCATAGCTGATCTGGGAACAGACAGTTATTGGTTGTGAGTGGGGCGGTATCACCTCATAGCTGATCTGGGAACAGACAGTTATTGGTTGTGAGTGGGGCGGTATCACCTCATAGCTGATCTGGGAACAGACAGTTATTGGTTGTGAGTGGGGCGGTATCACCTCATAGCTGATCTGGGAACAGACAGTTATTGGTTGTGAGTGGGGCGGTATCACCTCATAGCTGATCTGGGAACAGACAGTTATTGGTTGTGAGTGGGGCGGTATCACCTCATAGCTGATCTGGGAACAGACAGTTATTGGTTGTGAGTGAGGCGGTATCACCTCAGCTAATCTGGGAACAGACAGTTATTGGTTGTGAGTGGGGCGGTATCACCTCATAGCTGATCTGGGAACAGACAGTTATTGGTTGTGAGTGGGGTGTCGTCTGGGCCCACAGACTCAGAGCTGTGTGGGTGAAGTAGACTCACAGGTTAGAACCACACAGGGGGGGGTTTGATGCTATGTGATGTTTGGTGTTTACTGTCTGTCACTCAATAACCTCCTGAGATTCACATGAGATGAACTTACCCCTGAGACGATAGAACTAGAATCAAGGATCAAATACCACACACACACACACACACACACACACACACACACACACACACACACACACACACACACATTGAGTTATACTGCAGTTATACAAGCGGTCCAATTCCTTTTGATATATCCCGTGCCGATACAGGCTGTCGCTCTGAATCACACTGTTCCTGTTTACACTTTCCATTCCAGACAGAAAAGTTGTGTCACTGGAGAGACGAGGCTGCAACTCAAGTCGACTGCTAGTAAATGACAAAACGAGGCAGAAAATAATATCGTAACAAGTGAAGTTTTGAAGTGATAGGTTTTGGATTGCTAAATAATAAATAAGTCTACATTATTTTGGTCATATTTGACTCATTTTTAGACGATTAGAGGTTCCTGTTTATACTGAGAGCAATTAGAGGTTCCTGTTTATACTGAGAGCAATTAGAGGTTCCTGTTTATACTGAGAGCAATTAGAGGTTCCTGTTTATACTGAGAGCAATTAGAGATTCCTGTTTATACTGAGAGCAATTAGAGGTTCCTGTTTATACTGAGAGCAATTAGAGGTTCCTGTTTATAGTGAGAGCAATTAGAGGTCCCTGTTTATACTGACAGCAATTAGAGGTTCTACAGTACACACACACACACAGTGATATACAGGCTACAAGCTGAGACAATAGGAAGACACAGTGATATACAGGCCTAAAGATGAGACAGTAGGAAGACACAGTGATATACAGGCCTACAGGCTGAGACAATAGGAAGACACAGTGATATACAGGCCTAAAGGCTGAGACAGTAGGGAGACACAGTGATATACAGGCTGAGACAGTAGGAAGACACAGTGATATACAGGCCTACAGGCTGAGACAGTAGGAAGACACAGTGATATACAGGTCTACAGGCTGAGACAGTAGGAAGACACAGTGATATACAGGCCTACAGGCTGAGACAGTAGGAAGACACAGTGATATACAGGCCTACAGGCTGAGACAATAGGAAGACACTCTGCAGAATAAATTCAAACACACTTTTTTGTTTTTATCACAAAACTGGATACCAGCAACACACTCTGTCACTCTGTCATACAGTACACACTGTCACTCTGTCATACAGTACACACTCTGTCATACAGTACACACTCTGTCACTCTGTCATACAGTACTCACTCTGTCATACAGTACATGCTCTGTCACTCTGTCATACTGTACACACTCTGTCATACAGTACACACTCTGTCATACAGTACACACTCTGTCACTCTGTCACTCTGTCACTCTGTCATACAGTATACACTCTGTCACTCTGTCATACTGTACACACTCTGTCACTCTGTCATATAGTACACACTCTGTCACTCTGTCATACAGTACACACTCTGTCATACAGTACACGCTCTGTCACTCTGTCATACAGTACACACTCTGTCACTCTGTCATACAGTACACACTCTGTCACTCTGTTATATAGTACACACTCTGTCACTCTGTCACTCTGTCATACAGTACACACTCACTCTGTCATACAGTACACACTCTGTCACTCTGTCATACAGTACACACTCTGTCACTCTGTCATACAGTACACACTCTGTCACTCTGTTATATAGTACACACTCTGTCACTCTGTCACTCTGTCATACAGTACACACTCTGTCTTACAGTACACACGTGTACTTTTTGTTTTCCTAGGCTACCTGAGATGGGAAATGTTAGTGAGTTAACAGTAGTCGTCTACATCAAGCTACATATTGAACTTCCATCCTCTCAGGCCAAGGGCAAAATGTATGAATTAATGGTTGGGTCAGAATCGCCTTTATAGTCATTGGCAAGTACGCAGAATTAAGTAAAACCACAAGTCCAAATCCTTAATCTCCATCTATGGCTAATTTCGGAAAAGGGACAACTTTAGCTAGCTAGCTAATCACCGGATGACAACAACACAACGAGATGCAATAATTCAAGTTTCTCTGTCAATGAGGTATTGCTCTCAATGGGACTTGATAGGAGTGAAGCCAAATCCAAGCTGGCTTCCCCTTGACACTTGTTTTTGGTTATTCTAATGTGTAGTAGTCACAGTGGTTATTCTAATGTGTAGTAGTAGTCACAGTGGTTATTCTAATGTGTAGTAGTAGTCACAGTGGTTATTCTAATGTGTAGTAGTCACAGTGGTTATTCTAATGTGTAGTAGTCACAGTGGTTATTCTAATGTGTTGTAGTCACAGTGGTTATTCTAATGTGTAGTAGTCACAGTGGTTATTCTAATGTGCAGTAGTCACAGTGGTTATTCTAATGTGTTGTAGTCACAGTGGTTATTCTAATGTGTAGTAGTCACAGTGAATATTCTAATGTGTAGTAGTCACAGTGGTTATTCTAATGTGTAGTAGTCACAGTGGTTATTCTAATGTGTTGTAGTCACAGTGGTTATTCTAATGTGTAGTAGTAATCACAGTGGTTATTCTAATGTGTAGTAGTAATCACAGTGGTTATTCTAATGTGTAGTAGTCACAGTGGTTATTCTAATGTGTAGTAGTCACAGTGGTTATTCTAATGTGTAGTAGTCACAGTGGTTATTCTAATGTGTAGTAGTCACAGTGGTTATTCTAATGTGTAGTAGTAGTCACAGTGGTTATTCTAATGTGTAGTAGTCACAGTGGTTATTCTAATGTGTAGTAGTCACAGTGGTTATTCTAATGTGTAGTAGTAGTCACAGTGGTTATTCTAATGTGTAGTAGTAGTCACAGTGGTTATTCTAATGTGTAGTAGTAGTCACAGTGGTTATTCTAATGTGTAGTAGTAGTCACAGTGGTTATTCTAATGTGTAGTAGTAGTCACAGTGGTTATTCTAATGTGTAGTAGTAGTCACAGTGGTTATTCTAATGTGTAGTAGTAGTCACAGTGGTTATTCTAATGTGTAGTAGTAGTCACAGTGGTTATTCTAATGTGTAGTAGTAGTCACAGTGGTTATTCTAATGTGTAGTAGTCACAGTGGTTATTCTAATGTGTAGTAGTCACAGGGGTTATTCTAATGTGTAGTAGTCACAGGGGTTATTCTAATGTGTAGTAGTCACAGGGGTTATTCTAATGTGTAGTAGTCACAGGGGTTATTCTAATGTGTAGTAGTCACAGGGGTTATTCTAATGTGTAGTAGTCACAGGGGTTATTCTAATGTGTAGTAGTCACAGGGGTTATTCTAATGTGTAGTAGTAGTCACAGTGGTTATTCTAATGTGTATATTACGTGTGTGGCAGGCCTCCCGAGTGGCGCAGTGGCCTAAGACACTGCATTGCAGTGCTAGCTGGAGATCCTGGTCCGAGTCCCGAGTCCGTACGGAAATTGCAGCGATAAGAGAATACTGTAAATGCCAATTGGATATCACGGAAATTGGGGAGAAAAAAAACAAAGAAAGTGTGTGGCAGATTTCCTCAGAAAACACGTCTGTTGCTTCTCGTCCCTGTAGCGACTCAGGCTTAACACCTGTACAACACAGTTTTTCTGCTCAAAATATCCGGTGTTTCATGACTATTGTGACACATGTTTTGTACGTTGTTCAACCTGTGTACAAGGGCTTCTGAAATGCATTGCTCTCTATTTGTCAAAATGAATCCCACCACATAGAAAGGTCACAGTGTGAAATGATAACTGAGAGGAAGCATTCTCCCTGTTTTCATTTGACTAAACCGCATGTGATGTCTGTTATGACTGAGAGACACAAAACAATACTTCCATTTAAGACCTCATAAAGGAAGTGACAGTTTAAAGTGTTATCTGTTATCTTTGATCATCGGAGGACAAAACAATATTGAAGTACAGTAGGAAAATCCAGATATCTACTGTCTGTTGGTAGATCAATCAATCAATCAAATGTATTTATACAGCCCTTCGTACATCAGCTGATATCTCAAAGTGCTGTACAGAAACCCAGCCTAAAACCCCAAACTGCAAGCAATGCAGGTGTAGAAGCACGGTGGCTAGGAAAAACTCCCTAGAAAAGCCAGAAACTAGGAAGAAACCTAGAGAGGAACCAGGCTATGAGGGGTGGCCAGTCCTCTTCTGGCGGTGCTGGGTGGCGATTATAACAGAACATGGCCAAGATGTTCAAATGTTCATAAATGACCTGCAGGGTCAAATAATAATAATCACAGTGGTTGTCGAGGGTGCAGCAAGTCAGCACCTCAGGAGTAAATGTCAGTTGGCTTTTCATAGCCGATCATTCAGAGTTAGAGACAGCATGTGCAGTAGAGAGAGAGTCCAAAACAGCAGGTCCGGAACGAGGTAGCACGTCCGGTGAACAGGTCAGGGTTCCATAGCCGCAGGCAGAACAGTTGAAACTGGAGCAGCAGCACGACCAGGTGGACTGGGGACAGCAAGGAGTCATCAGGCAGGTTGTCTTGAGGCATGGTCCTAAGGCTCAGGTCCTCCGAGAGAAGAGAAAGAGAGAAAGAATTAGAGGGAGCATACTTAAATTCACACAGGACACAGGATAAGACAGGAGAAATACTCCAGATATAACAGACTGGCCCTAGCCCCCCGACACATAAACTACTGCAGCATAAATACTGGAGAATGAGACAGGAGGAATCACGACTGTCTGTTGGTAGATAGATAGCTACTGTCTGTTGGAAGATAGTAGCTATCTCTTTAGTTATCTGTCTGTTGGTTCAGTGGCCTAAGACCCTTTTATCTATCTATCTACCAACAGACAGGAGTTATCTATCTACCAACAGACAGTAGCTATCTATCTAGTTATCTATCTACCAACAGACAGTAGCTATCTATCTAGTTATCTATCTACCAACAGACAGTAGCTATCTATCTAGTTATCTATCTACCAACAGACAGTAGCTATCTATCTACCAACAGACATGAGTTATCTATCTACCAACAGACAGTAGCTATCTATCTACCAACAGATAGAAGCTATCTATCTACCAACAGACAGTAGCTATCTATCTACCAACATACAGTAGCTATCTATCTACCAACAGACAGTAGCTATCTATCTACCAACAGACAGTAGCTATCTATCTACCATCAGACAGTAGCTATCTATCTACCAACAGACAGTAGTTATCTATCTAGCTATCTATCTACCAACATACAGTAGCTATCTATCTACCAACAGACAGTAGCTATCTATCTACCAACAGACAGTAGCTATCTATCTACCAACAGACAGTAGCTATCTATCTACCAACAGACAGTAGCTATCTATCTATGAACAGGCAGTAGCTATCTACCTACCAACAGACAGTAGCTATCTATCTACCAACAGACAGTAGCTATCTATCTACCAACAGACAGTAACTATCTATCTATGTCTAGGTTATGGAGGATAGATAGAGGGGAGCGGGTTAGAGAGAGGGGAGCGGGTTAGAGAGAGTGGAGAGGGTTAGAGAGAGGGGAGAGGGTTAGAGAGAGGGGTGAGGGTTAGAGAGAGGGGAGGGGGTTAGAGAGAGGGGAGAGGGTTAGAGAGAGGGGAGAGGGTTAGAGAGAGGGGAGAGGGTTAGAGAGAGGGGAGAGGGTTAGAGAGAGGGGTGAGGGTTAGAGAGAGGGGTGAGGGTTAGAGAGAGGGGAGAGGGTTAGAGAGCGGGGAGAGGGTTAGAGAGAGGGGAGAGGGTTAGAGAGCGGGGAGAGGGTTAGAGAGCGGGGAGAGGGTTAGAGAGCGGGGAGAGGGTTAGAGAGCGGGGAGAGGGTTAGAGAGAGGGGAGAGGGTTAGAGAGAGGGGAGAGGGTTAGAGAGAGGGGAGAGGGTTAGAGAGCGGGGAGAGGGTTAGAGAGCGGGCCCTGGTCTTTGTAAAGTCGCATTAGCTCGTTTAGCTATTCAACCAGCTGTCAAAAGCCGAGCCCTGAGCCCTGAGCCCAGAGCGGGTTAAGGCTGGGAGGAGAAGAGCAGGACGGGACCCGCTGCAGATGGGAACCTTTAATTTTTAAAGCTGTTTTATCCGCGTGGCTGAGCGCTCGCACGTTGCGTCACGTAGCATATGAGTGCTAATTCAACCCCCTTCTCTCCCTTTCCCCCTCTACTCCTCTGCCACCTACCCACTCCTCTACCCTCTATTCACTACTGACAAACCAGCCAGCAGCCAAAGTACACTATGAGAAACTTCTATCTCTACTCTCTCTGTGTTGTGTTGTTTTGATTGCTGCTTGGTGGGGCGGGAGGTAGGCAGGGGAGGAAGCGGTGACCGGTTGATTTTACGTGCACTCTGCTCCCGGTCTGAGTCCCTCTCCGTGTTTATCTAACATGTTACACTGAGGTCGGGCTGAGTCCCTCTAGGTGTTCATCTAACACATGTTACACTGAGGTCGGTCTGAGTCCCTCTAGGTGTTTATCTAACATGTTACACTGAGGTCGGGCTGAGTCCCTCTAGGTGTTTATCTAACATGTTACACTGAGGTCGGGCTGAGTCCCTCTAGGTGTTTATCTAACACGTTACACTGAGGTCGGGCTGAATCCCTCTAGGTGTTTATCTAACACATGTTACACTGAGGTCGGGCTGAATCCCTCTAGGTGTTTATCTAACACATGTTACGCTGAGGTCAGGCTGAGTCCCTCTAGGTGTTTATCTAACATGTTACACTGAGGTCGGGCTGAGTCCCTCTAGGTGTTTATCTAACACATGTTACACTGAGGTCGGGCTGAGTCCCTCTAGGTGTTAATCTAACACGTTACACTGAGGTCGGGCTGAGTCCCTCTAGGTGTTTATCTAACACACGTTACACTGAGGTCGGTCTGAGTCCCTCTAGGTGTTTATCTAACACATGTTACACTGAGGTCGGGCTGAGTCCATCTAGGTGTTTATCTAACACGTTACACTGAGGTCGGGCTGAGTCCCTCTAGGTGTTTATCTAACACGTTACACTGAGGTCGGGCTGAGTCCCTCTAGGTGTTTATCTAACACATGTTACATGAATTTATGAATTTATCTAACAGAGTTCTATGCCTAGAAACCCAGCATCCCGGAGTCACCTCTTCACTGTTGACGTTGAGACTGGTATTTTGCAGGTACTATTTAATGAAGCTGCCAGTTGAGGACTTGTGAGGCGTCTGCGTCTCAAACTAGACACTCTAAT
>NC_034177.2:3231025-3256025 GCF_002021735.2 Oncorhynchus kisutch | reverse complement strand
TGTGTGGGGAACAGAGATGAGGGACCTTCCAGATAATTGTATGTGTGGGGAACAGAGATGAGGGACCTTCCAGATAATTGTATGTGTGGGGAACAGAGATGAGGGACCTTCCAGATAATTGTATGTGTGGGGAACAGAGATGAGGGACCTTACAGATAATTGTATGTGTGGGGAACAGAGATGAGGGACCTTACAGATAATTGTATGTGTGGGGTACAGAGATGAGGGACCTTACAGATAATTGTATGTGTGGGGTACAGAGATGAGGGACCTTACAGATAATTGTATGTGTGGGGTACAGAGATGAGGGACCTTCCAGATAATTGTATGTGTGGGGTAGAGAGATGAGGGACCTTCCAGATAATTGTATGTGTGGGGTACAGAGATGAGGGACCTTCCAGATAATTGTATGTGTGGGATACAGAGATGAGGGACCTTCCAGATAATTGTATGTGTGGGGTACAGAGATGAGGGACCTTCCAGATAATTGTATGTGTGGGGTACAGAGATGAGGGACCTTCCAGATAATTGTATGTGTGGGGTACAGAGATGAGGGACCTTCCAGATAATTGTATGTGTGGGATACAGAGATGAGGGACCTTCCAGATAATTGTATGTGTGGGGTACAGAGATGAGGGACCTTCCAGATAATTGTATGTGTGGGGTACAGAGATGAGTGACATTACAGGTAATTATATGTGTGGGGTATAGAGATGAGGTAGTCATTCATAAATCATGTTAAACACTATTATTGGACAGAGTGACTCCATGCAACTTATTATGTGACTCGTTAAGCACATTTTTACTCCTGAACGTATTTAGGCTTGACATAAATGAAGAGGTTGAATACTTATTGACTCAAGATATTTCAACTTTGCATTTTTGATTCATTTGTCAAAATGTCAAAAACATAATTCCACTTTGACATTGTGGGGTATTGTGTGTAGATCAGTTACAACATCTTAATTTAATCTATTTTAAATGCAGGCTGTAACACAACAAAATGTGGATCGGATCAAGGGGTGTGAATACTTTCTGAAGGCAGAGTATAAACTAAGCTGTGGGACAGTATGATCATGGTGAATAGCATCTTTACACACTGAAACCAATGTCTGCTTCCGTTTGATTGGTGACAACGTGTCAACCACTCACGTCGTCCTCCAAACTATGAGTTTGACCTGATCTTAACCAGTCTTAACTCTTCCTCTGCAGAACCACGTCGACCAGGGACTTAACCCGTCTTAACTCTGCAGAACCACGTCGACCAGGGACTTAACCAGTCTTAACTCTACAGAACCACGTCGACCAGGGACTTAACCCGTCTTAACTCTACAGAACCACGTCGACCAGGGACTTAACCCGTCTTAACTCTTCCTCTGCAGAACCACGTCGACCAGGGACTTAACCCGTCTTAACTCTTCCTCTGCAGAACCACGTCGACCAGGGACTTAACCCGTCTTAACTCTGCAGAACCACGTCGACCAGGGACTTAACCAGTCTTAACTCTACAGAACCACGTCGACCAGGGACTTAACCCGTCTTAACTCTACAGAACCACGTCGACCAGGGACTTAACCCGTCTTAACTCTACAGAACCACGTCGACCAGGGACTTAACCCGTCTTAACTCTACAGAAACACGTAGACCAGGAACTTAACCCGTCTTAACTCTACAGAACCACGTCGACCAGGGACTTAACCCGTCTTAACTCTACAGAACCACGTCGACCAGGGACTTAACCCGTCTTAACTCTACAGAACCACGTCGACCAGGGACTTAACCCGTCTTAACTCTACAGAACCACGTCGACCAGGGACTTAACCCGTCTTAACTCTACAGAACCACGTCGACCAGGGACTTAACCCGTCTTAACTCTTCCTCTACAGAACCACGTCGACCAGGGACTTAACCCGTCTTAACTCTACAGAACCACGTCGACCAGGGACTTAACCAGTCTTAACTGTACAGAACCACGTCGACCAGGGACTTAACCCGTCTTAACTCTACAGAACCACGTCGACCAGGGACTTAACCAGTCTTAACTGTACAGAACCACGTCGACCAGGGACTTAACCCGTCTTAACTCTACAGAACCACGTCGACCAGGGACTTAACCAGTCTTAACTTTACAGAACCACGTCGACCAGGGACTTAACCCGTCTTAACTCTACAGAACCACGTCGACCAGGGACTTAACCCGTCTTAACTCTTCCTCTACAGAACCACGTCGACCAGGGACTTAACCCGTCTTAACTCTACAGAACCACGTCGACCAGGGACTTAACCCGTCTTAACTCTACAGAACCACGTCGACCAGGGACTTAACCAGTCTTAACTCTACAGAACCACGTCGACCAGGGACTTAACCAGTCTTAACTCTACAGAACCACGTCGACCAGGGACTTAACCAGTCTTAACTCTACAGAACCACGTCGACCAGGGACTTAACCCGTCTTAACTCTTCGTCTACAGAACCACGTCGACCAGGGACTTAACCCGTCTTAACTCTGCAGAACCACGTCGACCAGGGACTTAACCCGTCTTAACTTAACCAATATGCCTGTTGCTTACGTAAGCTGAAGACTATACACTGACCCTGTTCTTCCTCTTCTTCCTCCTCTTCCTCATCCTCCTCCTCATCCTCTGTAGAACCATGTGGACCAGCGAAGGCGAGGTTCAGGTGACAGGGCGGATGGAGACCACCCCTGCCATGGGCGTCCCTAGTATCTCTGTTTCCCAGCAACAGGCCCCTAAGAAGTTTGCCCCTGTGGTTGCCCCAAAACCTAAGTTCAACCCGTACAAGGACCCCACTGACCTTGCAGGAGGTAAGAGGGGGCGCAAGTGACGCAAGAAGGGTGCATGTATTGCAGACGAAACTGCAGTGTTTGTTGGCCACAATTGTATGGACTTGAATGACTCCTATCCAGGGGGCTTTAACCTCCTCTATAGCCCCAGTACTGACTCCTATCCAGGGGGCTTTAACCCCCTCTATAGTCCCAGTACTGACTCCTATCCAGGGGGCTTTAACCTCCTCTATAGCCCCAGTACTGACTCCTATCCAGGGGGCTTTAACCTCCTCTATAGCCCCAGTACTGACTCCTATCCAGGGGGCTTTAACCCCCTCTATAGCCCCAGTACTGACTCCTATCCAGGGGGCTTTAACCCCCTCTATAGTCCCAGTACTGACTCCTATCCAGGGGGCTTTAACCTCCTCTATAGCCCCAGTACTGACTCCTATCCAGGGGGCTTTAACCTCCTCTATAGCCCCAGTACTGACTCCTATCCAGGGGGCTTTAACCTCCTCTATAGCCCCAGTACTGACTCCTATCCAGGGGGCTTTAACCCCCTCTATAGCCCCAGTACTGACTCCTATCCAGGGGGCTTTAACCTCCTCTATAGTCCCAGTACTGACTCCTATCCAGGGGGCTTTAACCTCCTCTATAGTCCCAGTACTGACTCCTATCCAGGGGGCTTTAACCCCCTCTATAGCCCCAGTACTGACTCCTATCCAGGGGGCTTTAACCTCCTCTATAGCCCCAGTACTGACTCCTATCCAGGGGGCTTTAACCTCCCTGGTCAAAATGTAGTGCACTACATAGGGAACGACGTGTGATTTAGGACACAGGTCTGATTGGCTAGAAGGCTGTCGTTGCTTTCCTTCCGAGTTTGATGATAATACTTTGAAACAGACAGGGACTGATTAGGGACTTGTTGTTTGACGGTTGTGCGTGTGTGTGTGTGTGTGTGTGTGTGTGTGTGTGTGTGTGTGTGTGTGTGTGTGTGTGTGTGTGTGTATATGTGACTGTATGTGTGTGTGTGTGTGTGTGTGTGCGTGTGTGTGTGTATATGTGACTGTATGTGTGTGTGTGTGTGTGTGTTTGTGTGTGTGTGTGTGTGTGTAGTATGTGGTTTCTCTGTACATCATGTACATGTCTTATCTGGGGCTGTCTGTTTCAAATGGCACCCTATTCCCTACATAGTGCACTACTTTAGACCAGAGCCCCTTATGGGTCTGCACTACATAGGGGCTACGGGTTACCGTTTGAGACAGAACCTTTCGTTGGCATAGCCTGATAAGCCACGTTGTGTTGTTCAGTATCTGGTTCCTGATCAGGGTTGGTTTCTTCTGGTTGAGTTCTTCAGCATTCATGTTTAGTAACACTGCCGATTAACCTACATCTGGGAAAACAATGAATCAGAGCCCAACCATTCAAATACCTCAGTGTTTTCTATATCAATGGGTTAAAAAAAAAGTCTCATATACTCATATTTTTGTTTGTAATATGTAGCACATTCAACAGTTTTTGTGTGTGTGTGTGTGTGTGTGTTGGTAATATCTAGCGTGCTCTGTGAACTGTAATAGCAAGTGTCTTTAGAGCAGACTTTCCTTAAATCAACGGCCGCTTTATATGTTCATGTATATCATGAACAAAGACACAGCGCCGTACTCCATCAAAAGAAATCCAAGGGTGATGTACAAAATGAAAAACACCACTCAGAACCTTGAATCATTATTATTAGAATATTTTGTTTTACTCTGTGAAAAACACCAAAAATAGATTTTCCTTGATTAATACCGTTTTAATCCAAAAGATAAAGAAGTTTAAGTCATATTCCTAATCAGAACTGACACACAAAGAAACCTCACTGTTACTATGGAAACCACTATAGAATAGAGCCGCTATCAGCCAATTAGGGAGTGAAAGAACACCTTTATCATATATAAAAAAAACGGAATAATACTCCTCTAAAGAGCAAATTAACCAACGGCCAAAGTGCAAACCAGTATTTGTTCGGAAGTTGCTTTGAAAGCTTTGTGTAGAGAATTTGGGAAGGATTTGGCTCTTAAGCAAACAGGAGACTGACTTCCTCAGTTCCGTGGCTTTGATTTGAGATCCATAAATGGACCTGTTAAATTAAAGTTTGTCCCAAATGGCACCTTATTCCCAATGTAGTGCTCTACTTTAGACCAGGGCCCTATTCCCTAAATAGTGCACTACTTTAGACCAGGGCCCTATTCCCTATATAGTGCACTACTTTAGACCAGAGCCCTATTCCCTATATAGTGCACTACTTTAGACCAGAGCCCCTATTCCCTAAATAGTGCACTACTTTAGACCAGAGCCCCTATTCCCTAAATAGTGCACTACTTTAGACCAGAGCCCATATTCCCCTATATAGTGCACTACTTTAGACCAGAGCCCCTATTCCCCTATATAGTGCACCACTTTTGACTCAGAGCCCATATTCCCCTATATAGTGCACCACTTTTGACTCAGAGCCCCTATTCCCTATATAGTGCACTACTTTTGACTCAGAGCCCCTATTCCCCTATATAGTGCACCACTTTTGACTCAGAGCCCCTATTCCCTATATAGTGCACTACTTTTGACTCAGAGCCCCTATTCCCCTATATAGTGCACCACTTTTGACTCAGAGCCCCTATTCCCTATATAGTGCACTACTTTTGACTCAGAGCCCCTATTCCCCTATATAGTGCACCACTTTTGACTCAGAGCCCATATTCCCCTATATAGTGCACAAGGAAATGGAATTGTATCCTGAAGGAATTTGCCATGCTAGTTCATTAACAGGAAAACAGTTTTAGAGAAATGTCATTTATAACCTGAAAACACACCAAAGCTACGCAGTAGGTCCACTACCTCAGGGACACATCAGGGTCTGATATTGATGAACTGGGTTCCAGTTCTGTAGATACCATGTTTTAATAGTGTGTCCTTTATTTCATAATGGAAAGGGGTTCTATAGACAGGGCAAATAACAGAGGGGACATTGGACATCCTTGGCGTGTGGCTCTTGGTAATGGGAAAAATTTGTGAATGCAGTTTCTAAGTACTGGGATATGAAGTTCGAACCAAAGCCACATTTTCCCAATACAGAGAATAAATAGTCCCATTCTACACTGTGAAATGCCCTTCTCTTCATATTAAGAGATTATTATTTTAGTAACGCCAGAAGAAAGCGTGTAACGTTGAGATGAGTGTTAGAGGAGTGGCGACCCTTTAATAAAACCTGTCTGATCCGTTGATATGATGTCAGTCATAGTAGACTCTAATCGAGAGGCGAGCGATTTCGGGAATATTTGTAACGTCTGCATTTATAAGTCACACTCAGATGCAGCTTTCGCCACCGGGTTTAAAAAACAAGTATGATCAATGCCTCTGTCAGGGTTTGGGGTAAAGAACACTGGTTCAGGGTTTGGGGTAAAGAACACTGGTTCAGGGTTTGGGGTAAAGAACACTGGTTCAGGGTTTGGGGTAAAGAACCCTGGTTCAGGGTTTTGGCGTAAAGAACCCTGGTTCAGGGTTTTGGCGTAAAGAACCCTGGTTCAGGGTTTTGGCGTAAAGAACACTGGTTCAGGGTTTGGGGTAAAGAACCCTGGTTCAGGTTTTGTTTGAACATTTCAAGAAGAAGGGGTGCCAGTTTGGCAGAACACTTCTTGAAGAATTCGATTGGGTAGTCACCTGGGCCAGGGTTTTTCCCACTGTGCATTGCTGTGATTGAATTGAAAATAACTACAAAGATTGACCACTTTCCTCTGTCCTCTCTGTACTAATGATAGGAATTTGCAAATTGTAAAAAAAAAAGTATTCATGATTGAATTGTCTTCAGGTGATTCTGGTGTGTAAAATGTTTTGCAAGTATGATTCATTTAAATGGGATTAACCGCTAAAACACACGAGGTAGTGTACATTTTGAAAACAATTTGAAGTGTTTCCCAAAGTGTAGATGGAAAGATCGAATCTGTTTCATTTATCTCAATAAAGATGTCCATTGGATAAAACGGTGCATAAGGAATTGTTCGAAAGTAACAATTATGTTTTTAAAGTCTCCATGGAGTGGGATGTGTACGATTCAACGAGAGGTGGAGTGACAGAGGAGAATGATCACTAACAACAAGGGAAGTATTCTAGTTACTCAATAGAATGAGAGGTGGAGTGACAGAGGAGAATGATCACTAACAACAAGGGAAGTATTCTAGTTACTCAATAGAATGAGAGGTGGAGTGACAGAGGAGAATGATCACTAACAACAAGGGAAGTATTCTAGTTACTCAATAGAATGAGATGTGGAGTGACAGAGGAGAATGATCACTAACAACAAGGGAAGTATTCTAGTTACTCAATAGAATGAGATGTGGAGTGACAGAGGAGAATGATCACTAACAACAAGGGAAGTATTCTAGTTACTCAATAGAATGAGAGGTGGAGTGACAGAGGAGAATGATCACTAACAACAAGGGAAGTATTCTAGTTACTCAATAGTGGGAAGAAGGGCTTTCTCTATGAAGAAGTAGTCTATTCTAGAATAGGAGTGGTGCACATGTGAAAAGAAGGAAAATCATTTGTTACCGGGGATGAAGGAACTTCCACGGCGCTACACATCCTGCCTGGCTCATAATGCAGATTCAACTCTGGACATTTCTGAGGGAGATAATGATCTGGGGTTTGAACGACCCACACCAATTCAAGTCGCCTCCAAAAAAATGAAATAGCTTGAGTTGAGATAGGGCTGTAAAGAAATACGTTTGTTAATAAACTCAACATCATCCCAATTGGGAGCGTAAACACTTAGTAGCAAAACAGAGTTGCGGAATAGAGAACCAGATACCCAAACCAAACGGCCTTGTGGGTCAGAGATGGTCAGCAGTTGGAATAGAGAGGAAAACCCTGCATAAGACCACCAATCATATCCTGTGACAAATTAAAAGGCACTGCAAAGTTAACCAAAATACTTTTGAAGGAAAGTATTTAATATTGAAAGTAATAATGAAGGCAAAAAAACGTCCCCGTCTCATCTCGTTCCACCCCCCCCCCCCCGTCCCCCCCCGTCCCCCCTTGGAGACACCAGTTAGTCCTCTCACTGAAACCCACAGTCTGGAGAGGTGTGGGGCCACTTGGAGACACCAGTTAGTCCTCTCACTGAAACCCACAGTCTGGAGAGGTGTGGGGCCACTTGGAGACACCAGTTAGTCCTCTCACTGAAACCCACAGTCTGGAGAGGTGTGGGGCCACTTGGAGACACCAGTTAGTCCTCTCACTGAAACCCACAGTCTGGAGAGGTGTGGGGCCACTTGGAGACACCAGTTAGTCCTCTCACTGAAACCCACAGTCTGGAGAGGTGTGGGGCCACTTGGAGACACCAGTTAGTCCTCTCACTGAAACCCACAGTCTGGAGAGGTGTGGGGCCACTTGGAGACACCAGTTAGTCCTCTCACTGAAACCCACAGTCTGGAGAGGTGTGGGGCCACTTGGAGACACCAGTTAGTCCTCTCACTGAAACCCACAGTCTGAAGAGGTGTGGGGCCACTTGGAGACACCAGTTAGTCCTCTCACTGAAACCCACAGTCTGGAGAGGTGTGGGGCCACTTGGAGACACCAGTTAGTCCTCTCACTGAAACCCACAGTCTGGAGAGGTGTGGGGCCACATGGAGACACCAGTTAGTCCTCTCACTGAAACCCACAGTCTGGAGAGGTGTGGGGCCACTTGGAGACACCAGTTAGTCCTCTCACTGAAACCCACAGTCTGGAGAGGTGTGGGGCCACTTGGAGACACCAGTTAGTCCTCTCACTGAAACCCACAGTCTGGAGAGGTGTGGGGCCACTTGGAGACACCAGTTAGTCCTCTCACTGAAATCCACAGTTTGGAGAGGTGTGGGGCCACTCTGAGACACCAGTTAGTCCTCTCACTGAAACCCACAGTCTAGAAAGGTGTGGGGCCACTTGGAGACACCAGCTTGTCTGCTCACTCAAACCCACAGTCTGGAGAGGTGTTGGGCCACTTGGAGACACCAGCTTGTCTGCTCACTGAAACCCACAGTTTGGAGAGGTGTGGGGCCACTTGGAGACACCAGCTTGTCTGCTCACTGAAACCCACAGTTTGGAGAGGTGTTGGGCCACATGGAGACACCAGTTAGTCCTCTCACTGAAACCCACAGTTTGGAGAGGTGTGGGGCCACTTGGAGACACCAGTTAGTCCTCTCACTGAAACCCACAGTCTGGAGAGGTGTGGGGCCACTTGGAGACACCAGTTAGTCCTCTCACTGAAACCCACAGTCTGGAGAGGTGTGGGGCCACTTGGAGACACCAGTTAGTCCTCTCACTGAAACCCACAGTCTGGAGAGGTGTGGGGCCACTTGGAGTCACCAGTTAGTCCTCTTACTGAAACCCACAGTCTGGAGAGGTGTGGGGCCACTTGGAGACACCAGTTAGTCTTCTCACTGAAACCCACAGTTTGGAGAGGTGTGGGGCCACTTGGAGACACCAGTTAGTCCTCGCACTGAAACCCACAGTCTAGAAAGGTGTGGGGCCACTTGGAGTCACCAGCCTGTCTGCTCACTGAAACCCCCAGTTTGGAGAGGTGTGGGGCCACATGGAGACACCAGTTAGTCCTCTCACTGAAACCCACAGTTTAGAGAGGTGTGGGGCCACTTGGAGACACCAGTTAGTCCTCTCACTGAAACCCACAGTCTGGAGAGGTGTGGGGCCACTTGGAGACACCAGCTTGTCTGCTCACTCAAACCCACAGTCTGGAGAGGTGTGGGGCCACTTGGAGACACCAGCTTGTCTGCTCACTCAAACCCACAGTCTGGAGAGGTGTAGGGGCCACTTGGAGACACCAGCTTGTCTGCTCACTCAAACCCACAGTCTGAAGAGGTGTAGGGGCCACTTGGAGACACCAGCTTGTCTGCTCACTCAAACCCACAGTCTGGAGAGGTGTAGGGGCCACTTGGAGACACCAGCTTGTCTGCTCACTCAAACCCACAGTCTAGAGAGGTGTGGGGCCACTTGGAGACACCAGCTTGTCTGCTCACTGAAACCCACAGTCTGGAGAGGTGTGGGGCCACTTGGAGACACCAGCTTGTCTGCTCACTCAAACCCACAGTCTGGAGAGGTGTAGGGGCCACTTGGAGACACCAGCTTGTCTGCTCACTGAAACCCACAGTTTGGAGAGGTGTGGGGCCACTTCAAATCAAATCAAATTTTATTTGTCACATACACATGGTTAGCAGATGTTAATGCGAGTGTAGCGAAATGCTTGTGCTTCTAGTTCCGACAATGCAGTAATAGCGAACAAGTAATCTAACTAACAATTCCCAAAAAACGACTGTCTTATACACAGTGTAAGGGGATAAAGAATATGTACATAAGGATATATGAATGAGTGATGGTACAGAGCAGCATAGGCAAGATACAGTAGATGATATCGAGTACAGTATAACATATGAGATGAGTATGTAAACAAAGTGGCATAGTTAAAGTGGCTAGTGATACATGTATTACATAAGGATGCAGTCGATGATATAGAGTACAGTATATACGTATGCATATGAGATGAATAATGTAGGGTAAGTAACATTATATAAGGTAGCATTGTTTAAAGTGGCTAGTGATATATTTACATCATTTCCCATCAATTCCCATTATTAAAGTGGCTGGAGTTGAGTCAGTGTCATTGACAGTGTGTTGGCAGCAGCCACTCAATGTTAGTGGTGGCTGTTTAACAGTCTGATGGCCTTGAGATAGAAGCTGTTTTTCAGTCTCTCGGTCCCAGCTTTGATGCACCTGTACTGACCTCGCCTTCTGGATGACAGCGGGGTGAACAGGCAGTGGCTCGGGTGGTTGATGTCCTTGATGATCTTTATGGCCTTCCTGTAGCATCGGGTGGTGTAGGTGTCCTGGAGGGCAGGTAGTTTTCCCCCGCAGACCTCACTACCCTCTGGAGAGCCTTACGGTTGAGGGCGGTGCAGTTGCCATACCAGGCGGTGATACAGCCCGCCAGGATGCTCTCGATTGTGCATCTGTAGAAGTTTGTGAGTGCTTTTGGTGACAAGCCGAATTTCTTCAGCCTCCTGAGGTTGAAGAGGCGCTGCTGCGCCTTCTTCACGATGCTGTCTGTGTGAGTGGACCAATTCAGTTTGTCTGTGATGTGTATGCCAAGGAACTTAAAACTTGCTACCCTCTCCACTACTGTTCCATCGATGTGGATAGGGGGGTGTTCCCTCTGCTGTTTCCTGAAGTCCACAATCATCTCCTTAGTTTTGTTGACGTTGAGTGTGAGGTTATTTTCCTGACACCACACTCCGAGGGCCCTCACCTCCTCCCTGTAGGCCGTCTCGTCGTTGTTGGTAATCAAGCCTACCACTGTTGTGTCGTCCGCAAACTTGATGATTGAGTTGGAGGCGTGCGTGGCCACGCAGTCGTGGGTAAACAGGGAGTACAGGAGGGGGCTCAGAACGCACCCTTGTGGGGCCCCAGTGTTGAGGATCAGCGGGGAGGAGATGTTGTTGCCTACCCTCACCACCTGGGGGCGGGCCCATCAGGAAGTCCAGTACCCAGTTGCATAGGGCGGGGTCGAGACCCAGGGTCTCGAGCTTGATGACGAGCTTGGAGGGTACTATGGTGTTGAATGCCGAGCTGTAGTCGATGAACAGCATTCTCACATAGGTATTCCTCTTGTCCAGATGGGTTAGGGCAGTGTGCAGTGTGGTTGAGATTGCATCGTCTGTGGACCTATTTGGGCGGTAAGCAAATTGGAGTGGGTCTAGGGTGTCAAGTAGGGTGGAGGTGATATGGTCCTTGACTAGTCTCTCAAAGCACTTCATGATGACGGATGTGAGTGCTACGGGGCGGTAGTCGTTTAGCTCAGTTACCTTAGCTTTCTTGGGAACAGGAACAATGGTGGCCCTCTTGAAGCATGTGGGAACAGCAGACTGGTATAGGGATTGATTGAATATGTCCGTAAACACACCGGCCAGCTGGTCTGCGCATGCTCTGAGGGCGCGGCTGGGGATGCCGTCTGGGCCTGCAGCCTTGCGAGGGTTAACACGTTTAAATGTCTTACTCACCTCGGCTGCAGTGAAGGAGAGACCGCATGTTTTCGTTGCAGGCCGTGTCAGTGGCACAGTATTGTCCTCAAAGCGGGCAAAAAAGTGATTTAGTCTGCCTGGGAGCAAGACATCCTGGTCCGTGACGGGGCTGGATTTCTTCCTGTAGTCCGTGATTGACTGTAGACCCTGCCACATACCTCTTGTGTCTGAGCCGTTGAATTGAGATTCTACTTTGTCTCTGTACTGGTGCTTAGCTTGTTTGATTGCCTTGCGGAGGGAATAGCTGCACTGTTTGTATTCGGTCATGTTACCAGACACCTTGCCCTGATTAAAAGCAGTGGTTCGCGCTTTCAGTTTCACACGAATGCTGCCATCAATCCACGGTTTCTGGTTAGGGAATGTTTTAATCGTTGCTATGGGAACGACATCTTCAACGCACGTTCTAATGAACTCGCACACCGAATCAGCGTATTCGTCAATGTTGTTATCTGACGCAATACGAAACATCTCCCAGTCCACGTGATGGAAGCAGTCTTGGAGTGTGGAGTCAGCTTGGTCGGACCAGCGTTGGACAGACCTCAGCGTGGGAGCCTCTTGTTTTAGTTTCTGTCTGTAGGCAGGGATCAACAAAATGGAGTCGTGGTCAGCTTTTCCGAAAGGGGGGCGGGGCAGGGCCTTATATGCATCGCGGAAGTTAGAGTAACAATGATCCAAGGTCTTTCCACCCCTGGTTGCGCAATCGATATGCTGATAAACTTTAGGGAGTCTTGTTTTCAGATTAGCCTTGTTAAAATCCCCAGCTACAATGAATGCAGCCTCCGGATAAATCGTTTCCAGTTTGCAGAGAGTTAAATAAAGTTCGTTCAGAGCCATCGATGTGTCTGCTTGGGGGGGGATATATACGGCTGTGATTATAATCGAAGAGAATTCTCTTGGTAGATAATGCGGTCTACATTTGATTGTGAGGAATTCTAAATCAGGTGAACAGAAGGATTTGAGTTCCTGTATGTTTCTTTCATCACACCATGTCACGTTGGCCATAAGGCATACGCCCCCACCCCTCTTCTTACCAGAGAGATGTTTGTTTCTGTCCGCGCGATGCGTGGAGAAACCCGTTGGCTGCACCACTTCGGATAGCGTCTCTCCGGTGAGCCACGTTTCCGTGAAGCAAAGAACGTTACAGTCTCTGATGTCCCTCTGGAATGCTACCCTTGCTCGGATTTCATCAACCTTGTTGTCAAGAGACTGGACATTGGCAAGAAGAATGCTAGGGAGTGGTGCACGGTGTGCCCGTCTCCGGAGTCTGATCAGAAGACCGCCTCGTTTCCCTCTCTTTCGGAGTCGTGTGGGGCCACTTGGAGACACCAGCTTGTCTGCTCACTGAAACCCACAGTCTGGAGAGGTGTGGGGCCACTTGGAGACACCAGCTTGTCTGCTCACTCAAACCCACAGTCTGGAGAGGTGTAGGGGCCACTTGGAGACACCAGCTTGTCTGCTCACTGAAACCCACAGTCTGGAGAGGTGTAGGGGCCACTTGGAGACACCAGCTTGTCTGCTCACTCAAACCCACAGTCTGGAGAGGTGTGGGGCCACTTGGAGACACCAGCTTGTCTGCTCACTCAAACCCACAGTCTGGAGAGGTATAGGGGCCACTTGGAGACACCAGCTTGTCCTCTCAGTCAAACCCTTATCATTTGTATGTCTTATGTTGCTCCTGTTTTTATAGTCTGATCATGTTACTAAATGTTTTCAGAGTATTTTCAGATGTGGTTAACAACAAGGGGGAGGTCCTTCAGGAAGCCTGGCTGTGTCTCTGTCTCTTTCTGCTACGGCCTCCTGGGGCTTTGTGGTTCTCACTTCTGCTAATGCTTCTACTAACATGAATGCTATTGGGTGATAAACAGAAGTCTCCCCTTTCCTTTTCAGATGCATAAACTCGGCGTCAGACTGCCTTGCATAATATCTATATTTTCACTCAGACCGCACGGTAACATCTCATAACAGGAATACCCACAGATGCATAAGCACACACACACACACACACACACACACACACACACACACACACACACACACACACACACACACACACACACACACACACACACTGATAGCACTAGCGTGCTTGAAACATTCGTTCCGTTTCTGAATATCTCTCTCTTGCAGTCAAATGTTATTCTGTCTATGGTTTCTTCTCTCGTTTAGTGGTTTAGTGTTCATTGAGCTGAAAATCCGATTCCACTAAGAATGGAGAGGCCTTGCCCTCGAGTTAAGTCAACTTCATTAAGCCTCTACATTACAGAGTATAACCCCTACATTACAGAGTATAACCCCTACATTACAGAGATATAACCTCTACATTACAGAGATATAACCCCTACATTACAGAGATATAACCCCTACATTACAGAGATATAACCCCTACATTACAGAGTATAACCCCTACATTACAGAGATATAACCCCTACATTACAGAGATATAACCCCTACATTACAGAGATATAACCCCTACATTACAGAGATATAACCCCTACATTACAGAGATATAACCCCTACATTACAGAGATATAACCCCTACATTACAGAGATATAACCCCTACATTACAGAGATATAACCCCTACATTACAGAGATATAACCCCTACATTACAGAGATATAACCCCTACATTACAGAGATATAACCCCTACATTACAGAGATATAACCCCTACATTACAGAGATATAACCCCTACATTACAGAGATATAACCCCTACATTAGAGTGATATAACCCCTACATTAGAGTGATATAACCCCTCCATACAGAGATATAACCCCTACATTACAGAGATATAACCCCTACATTACAGAGATATAACCCCTACATTACAGAGATATAACCCCTTCATAATTCACAGTGTTAATTTGCGGTTCTGAACTGTGAGGTATGTTTCAACCAGGCAAAATAGAATTTTCAAATCGGCAGGTTTAATTTTATTTTAACAACAACAGAAACTTAAAAATATGGCCTTACGGGACACTCCTTATAGCAATCAAACTAGTTTTCCGTGCACAAAGAAATGCATGTCTCTCCAGAGGACAAACGTAGGCGTTTTACAAGTTGACTTGGGCCAATCGATGTAGTCCGCGTTGAATTCTACGAAGCCTGGTCTCCATTGGTGGAGTTCTTCACTTCCTGTTCCTGTCAGTTGAGTTTAGTCAGCTGGGATATATGAATTATTTATTTAGTATTTATTTGTTGTTCATTTCACCTTTATTTAACTGGTTAGGCTTGTTGAGAACTAGTTCTCATGTACAACTGTGACCCGTTGCTGTGGTTCTGGTCCGGCTTGTTGAGAACTAGTTCTCATGTACCACTGTGACCCGTTGCTGTGGTTCTGGTCCGGCTTGTTGAAGGGGTCATTTTAATGGTTCTCTCCTTTGTAATAGGAGAGAACGTAGCACGTTGGTTCCTGTGTATTCCATTTAATAACAAACACTTTTATCCACTTCCTGTAACTCGTGAATACATGTTCATATCGGTGACATACAAGTCTAGACATGTACACACTCTATTTGTTTATACCTTAGATCATCTCTGGGAGAGGAAAGAAATGAGAAAAGCAACCTGAAAACACAGCCTTTAATGTGTTCTGCTGTTGAACATCCCTTCCCTAAGTTTTCGTAAACCTCACATTCACATCCAGATGCTGTATCTCCAACATCATGCCAATGCAGGTGACTTAAGAGCATCCTCACCTGCTGATTGGTCGGGTTTTTTTCTTCTTCAACCAACTAGAGCATTAAATAATACAATCAGTTGAAACAAGTGAAAACAGGAACTTGATCGTCCAACTGATAACAACAGAAATTACCCAAAAGAAAAGAAAAAGTAAGAAAGCACCTAATTTCCATAGTCTCCTGACAATAGGTGCCTGAATCCCCACTCTGTTACAGTGTGAGGACACGGGGGGGGGGGGGGGTCTGTCCAAAATGGCACCCTATATTCCCACTACTGCAATAGGGGCTCTGGTCTAAAGTAGTGCACTATATAGGGGAATAGGGCTCTGGTCTAAAGTAGTGCACTATATAGGGAATAGGGCTCTAGTCTAAAGTAGTGCACTATATAGGGGAATAGGGCTCTGGTCTAAAGTAGTGCACTATATAGGGAATAGGGCTCTAGTCTAAAGTAGTGCACTATATAGGGGAATAGGGCTCTGGTCTAAAGTAGTGCACTATATAGGGGAATAGGGCTCTGGTCTAAAGTAGTGCACTATATAGGGGAATAGGGCTCTGGTCTAAAGTAGTGTACTATATAGGGGAATAGGGCTCTAGTCTAAAGTAGTGCACTATATAGGGAATAGGGCTCTGGTCTAAAGTAGTGCACTATATAGGGGAATAGGGCTCTAGTCTAAAGTAGTGTACTATATAGGGGATAGGGTGCTGTTTGGGACACCCCCTAGATGGGATGCTCTGCTGTCAGTGCGTTTGATAGCCATCTCATTTTCATATCCCCGTGTCATTGAGTTCATACATTGGAGAATGTAACCTTGTTTGAAGGACGCAGGAAACAATGTAATTTAAAATATATATATTATATTTATTTACATTTGAATAGGCTTAAGGCTATTGATTATCATTGTAGTATTTTATGTTTTGGTGTCATTTTAAATTGTTTTAATAGTTGAAATAGTCAATGGTTGTTGGTCAAATAGTCATTTGCCACAAATAGAAATATGCAGGGAGACACTCAGACCTTTCAGGGGTCAAAGGTGCTCAAAATGATTTGAAAGGGGAGCTCTGAGGAACACATGAGAAGTATTTTCTACACATTTCTAATAAAGCATTGAATGTGAGATGGCATTAGAGCAGTAGAGTAGAGGCCCTTACTGAAGTTGTACACTTGTGTGGAGGGGGCATTTTTAGTAGCCTATAGGATCCAAGAAAAATTGTAACTTTGTTCATAAAACGACATTTCCTGTCAATTCTACCTCATCACATGGCTAGAGTCTTTAAATAAAAATATCTCACTATTTATCAAAACGGAGACTCTTGAGATCCATAAAAATCAATAGTCTTAAGTCTTAGGTGTGTGGAGACACGCTGTGCAGTATGAGGAGGAGGTTATAGCCCTGAAAAGCTTTCCATTTCTCTCTGACTCTCTCTGCCAGTGATGGCAGATGCACTCGTGGCCAAAAAAAACCTTCTCTCTCTTTTAGTTTTACTTTGTAAAACAATGTTTGCTCAATAGTGCCTATTTGGTAACCTACAGCAGGAGAGGTTATACTCTTTACAACAGGAGAGGTTATACTCTCTACAACAGGAGAGGTTATACTCCTTACAACAGGAGAGGTTATACTCCTTACAACAGGAGAGGTTATACTCCTTACAACAGGAGAGGTTATACTCTGAGAGGTTATACTCCTTTCAGTTGGAGAGGTAATACTCTTTACAGCAGGAGAGGTTATACTCTTTACAGCAGGAGAGGTTATACTCTTTACAGCAGGAGAGGTTATACCCCTTTCAGTTGGAGAGGTTATACCCCTTTCAGTTGGAGAGGTTATACCCCTTTCAGTTGGAGAGGTTATACTCTTTACAACAGGAGAGGTTATACTCTTTACAACAGGAGAGGTTATACTCCTTTCAGTTGGAGAGTTTATACTCTTTACAGCAGGAGAGGTTATACTCTTTTCAGTAGGAGAGGTTATACTCTTTACACCAGTTAAGTTAACAGGAGAGGTTATACTCTTTACAACAGGAGAGGTTATACTCTCTACAACAGGAGAGGTTATACTCTTTTCAACAGGAGAGGTTATACTCTTTATAACAGGAGAGGTTATACTATTTTCAGTAGGAGAGGTTATACTGTTTATAACAGGAGAGGTTATACTCTTTTCAGTAGGAGAGGTTATACTCTTTTCAACAGGAGAGGTTATACTCTTTTCAACAGGAGAGGTTATACTCTTTCAGTTGCAGAGGTTATACTCTTTTCAACAGGAGAGATAATACTCTTTTCAGTAGGAGAGGTTATACTCTTTACAACAGGAGAGGTTATACTCTTTTCAGTAGGAGAGGTTATACTCTTTACAACAGGAGAGGTTATACTCTTTTCAACAGGAGAGGTTATACTCTTTACAACAGGAGAGGTTATACTCTTTACAACAGGAGAGGTTATACTCTTTTCAGTAGGAGAGGTTATACTCTTTACAACAGGAGAGGTTATACTCTTTACAACAGGAGAGGTTATACTCTTTACAACAGGAGAGGTTATACTCTTTACAACAGGAGAGGTTATACTCTTTACAACAGGAGAGGTTATACTCTTTTCAACAGGAGAGGTTATACTCTTTACAACAGGAGAGGTTATACTCTTTACAACAGGAGAGGTTATACTCTTTTCAGTAGGAGAGGTTATACTCTTTACAACAGGAGAGGTTATACTCTTTACAACAGGAGAGGTTATACTCCTTTCAGTTGGAGAGGTTATACTCTTTTCAGTTGGAGCCATTTGCTTTACTAACCTGTATTTTCCCATGATTATATATATATATATATATATATATTTTTTAATATGGCGAAAGACCTGTTTTGTGAACATGCTGTTTTTTCTGACAGCCTATTTGCAGCGCGTTCCCGACTGTACGCTAATGATTGTCATGCACACAATCCACAGCTAGGCAGTTTAAAACAAACAGGAGGTCCTGATTCTCTGAGGCTAAATTACAGGCCTACTCGTAGTGTAGTAGGCTATTCTGAATGAGTTCCTTTTTGAACAGACAGCAGTAATTATGTAACTTTGTAATGTAATGTATCTACATTTGCACGGCTCTGGTTCTATACGGGAATATGTGATGAAGTGCTGTAGTTTCTATGTCAGTCTCTTCTATGCTAGAACCTCGGGTGAGGTGCTGTAGTTTCTATGTCAGTCTCTTCTATGCTAGAACCTCGGGTGAGGTGCTGTAGTTTCTATGTCAGTCTCTTCTATATGCTAGAACCTCGGGTGAGGTGCTGTAGTTTCTATGTCAGTCTCTTCTATATGCTAGAACCTCGGGTGAGGTGCTGTAGTTTCTATGTCAGTCTCTTCTATGCTAGAACCTCGGGTGAGGTGCTGTAGTTTCTATGTCAGTCTCTTCTATGCTAGAACCTCGGGTGAGGTGCTGTAGTTTCTATGTCAGTCTCTTCTATGCTAGAACCTCGGGTGAGGTGCTGTAGTTTCTATGTCAGTCTCTTCTATGCTAGAACCTCGGGTGAGGTGCTGTAGTTTCTATGTCAGTCTCTTCTATGCTAGAACCTCGGGTGAGGTGCTGTAGTTTCTATGTCAGTCTCTTCTATGCTAGAACCTCGGGTGAGGTGCTGTAGTTTCTATGTCAGTCTCTTCTATGCTAGAACCTCGGGTGAGGTGCTGTAGTTTCTATGTCAGTCTCTTCTATGCTAGAACCTCGGGTGAGGTGCTGTAGTTTCTATGTCAGTCTCTTCTATGCTAGAACCTCGGGTGAGGTGCTGTAGTTTCTATGTCAGTCTCTTCTATGCTAGAACCTCGGGTGAGGTGCTGTAGTTTCTATGTCAGTCTCTTCTATGCTAGAACCTCGGGTGAGGTGCTGTAGTTTCTATGTCAGTCTCTTCTATGCTAGAACCTCGGGTGAGGTGCTGTAGTTTCTATGTCAGTCTCTTCTATGCTAGAACCTCGGGTGAGGTGCTGTAGTTTCTATGTCAGTCTCTTCTATGCTAGAACCTCGGGTGAGGTGCTGTAGTTTCTATGTCAGTCTCTTCTATGCTAGAACCTCGGGTGAGGTGCTGTAGTTTCTATGTCAGTCTCTTCTATGCTAGAACCTCGGGTGAGGTGCTGTAGTTTCTATGTCAGTCTCTTCTATGCTAGAACCTCGGGTGAGGTGCTGTAGTTTCTATGTCAGTCTCTTCTATGCTAGAACCTCGGGTGAGGTGCTGTATTTTCTATGTCAGTCTCTTCTATGCTAGAACCTCGGGTGAGGTGCTGTAGTTTCTATGTCAGTCTCTTCTATGCTAGAACCTCGGGTGAGGTGCTGTATTTTCTATGTCAGTCTCTTCTATGCTAGAACCTCGGGTGAGGTGCTGTAGTTTCTATGTCAGTCTCTTCTATGCTAGAACCTCGGGTGAGGTGCTGTAGTTTCTATGTCAGTCTCTTCTATGCTAGAACCTCGGGTGAGGTGCTGTAGTTTCTATGTCAGTCTCTTCTATGCTAGAACCTCGGGTGAGGTGCTGTAGTTTCTATGTCAGTCTCTTCTATGCTAGAACCTCGGGTGAGGTGCTGTAGTTTCTATGTCAGTCTCTTCTATGCTAGAACCTCGGGTGAGGTGCTGTAGTTTCTATGTCAGTCTCTTCTATGCTAGAACCTCGGGTGAGGTGCTGTAGTTTCTATGTCAGTCTCTTCTATGCTAGAACCTCGGGTGAGGTGCTGTAGTTTCTATGTCAGTCTCTTCTATGCTAGAACCTCGGGTGAGGTGCTGTAGTTTCTATGTCAGTCTCTTCTATGCTAGAACCTCGGGTGAGGTGCTGTAGTTTCTATGTCAGTCTCTTCTATGCTAGAACCTCGGGTGAGGTGCTGTAGTTCTATGTCAGTCTCTTCTATGCTAGAACCTCGGGTGAGGTGCTGTAGTTTCTATGTCAGTCTCTTCTATGCTAGAACCTCGGGTGAGGTGCTGTAGTTTCTATGTCAGTCTCTTCTATGCTAGAACCTCGGGTGAGGTGCTGTAGTTTCTATGTCAGTCTCTTCTATGCTAGAACCTCGGGTGAGGTGCTGTAGTTTCTATGTCAGTCTCTTCTATGCTAGAACCTCGGGTGCGTCCTACCAGCTCCCTATCGTCAGAAGTGTTTTGAAATCAGATGTTTGTGTATCAGGAGTGATACACTTATCTTCAGATCTATAAAATGTCTGCCACAACTAACTAAATTAGTTGTTTTCTTTACCACTTTAACATGAACACCTGCTCTTTCCATGACATAGACTGACCAGGTGAAATATATGTCACTTGTTAAATCCACTTCAAGTCAGTGTAGATGAAGGGGAGGAGACCGGTTAAAGAAGGATTTTTAAGCTTTGAGACAATGGAGACATGGATTGTGTATGTGTGCCATTCAGAGGGTGAATGGGCAGGATAATAATATTTAAGTGCTTCTGAACGGGGGTATGGTAGTAGGTGTCAGAAGCACCGGTTTGAGTCGAGAATTACAACGCTGCTGGGTTTTTCACACTCAATAGTTCCCCGTGTGAATTAAGAATGGTCCACCACCTAATCGACATGCAGCCAAGTTGACACAACCTCGGGAAGCATTGGAGTCAACATGGACCAGCATCCCTGTGGAACGCCATGTAGAGTCCACTTCCCCACGAATTGAGGCATTGCTACTAGTGCATTTCTATGCACACCTGGGCCTCAGCTGTTGATTAGTAAACCCTTTACACACCTGGGCCTCAGCTGATTAGTAAACTCTTTACACACCTGGGCCTCAGCTGTTGATTAGTAAACTCTTTACACACCTGGGCCTCAGCTGTTGATTAGTAAACCCTTTACACACCTGGGCCTCAGCTGTTGATTAGTAAACCCTTTACACACCTGGGCCTCAGCTGTTGATTAGTAAACTCTTTACACACCTGGGCCTCAGCTGTTGATTAGTAAACCCTTTACACACCTGGGCCTCAGCTGATTAGTAAACTCTTTACACACCTGGGCCTCAGCTGTTGATTAGTAAACTATTTACACACCTGGGCCTCAGCTGTTGATTAGTAAACTCTTTACACACCTGGGCCTCAGCTGTTGATTAGTAAACCCTTTACACACCTGGGCCTCAGCTGTTGATTAGTAAACCCTTTACACACCTGGGCCTCAGCTGTTGATTAGTAAACTCTTTACACACCTGGGCCTCAGCTGTTGATTAGTAAACCCTTTACACACCTGGGCCTCAGCTGATTAGTAAACTCTTTACACACCTGGGCCTCAGCTGTTGATTAGTAAACTATTTACACACCTGGGCCTCAGCTGTTGATTAGTAAACCCTTTACACACCTGGGCCTCAGCTGTTGATTAGTAAACCCTTTACACACCTGGGCCTCAGCTGTTGATTAGTAAACCCTTTACACACCTGGGCCTCAGCTGTTGATTAGTAAACCCTTTACACACCTGGGCCTCAGCTGTTGATTAGTAAACCCTTTACACACTTGGGCCTCAGCTGTTGATTAGTAAACCCTTTACACACCTGGGCCTCAGCTGTTGATTAGTAAACCCTTTACACACCTGGGCCTCAGCTGTTGATTAGTAAACCCTTTACACACCTGGGCCTCAGCTGTTGATTAGTAAACCCTTTACACACCTGGGCCTCAGCTGATGCGGTCACCTTTCAGAGAGCAGCAAATCATATATAATTTTAATCATCCCATGTTTCGTAAGCAACAGTTGTGGACACATTTTTTAGGCTAGTTGAGAACAAGTTCTCATTTACAACTGCGACCTGGCCAAGATAAAGCATAGCAGTGTGACACAGACAACAACACAGAGTTACACATGGAATAAACAGTTAACACTAAACAGTGAAATGCTTACGGGGTGGTGACGCAACCGGTCAGGATGCTCTCGATGGTGCAGCTGTAGAACCTTTTGAGGATCTGAGGGTCCTGTGTCTTTTCAGTCTCCTGGGGGATAATAGGTGTTGTCGTGTCAACTGCCTTGGTGTGTTTGGACCATGTTCCTGATTGACCGAGTTACGGTTTTGACCTACAGTCAATCTGCTTGAAAATACTGTATGTGACTAGACCTGATAATGATTGTCTAGCAATGATCAACAACCAATTTGACAGAGCTTGATGAATTTTGAAAAGAATGATGGGAAAATGTTTCGCACTCCAGGTGTGGAAAAACTCTGAGACACTTACCCAGAAAGACTAACAGCTGTAATCACTCTGAGAGACTTACCCAGAAAGACTCACAGCTGTAATCGCTGCCAAAGGTGCTTCTTAAAAAGTATTGACTCAGGGGTGTGAATACTTATGTAAATGAGATATTTCTGCATTTAATTTGCATTTTTTTTCTCCAAAAATCTCTAAAAACATGTTTTCGCTTTGTTAAAGAATGTGTTCTTAACTGACTTTAAATAAAGGTTAAATAAAAACATATATACATTGGATAAATTTTATCTAGGGAGTTTTTCCGAGCCACCGTGCTTCTCCACCTGCATTGCTTGCTGTTTGGGGTTTTAGGCTGGGTTTCTGTACAGCACTTTGAGAGGACTGGCCACCCCTCATAGCCTGGTTCCTCTCTAGGTTTCTTCCTAGGTATTGGCCTTTCTAGGGAGTTTTTCCTAGCCACCGTGCTTCTACACCTGCATTGCTTGCTGTTTGGGGTTTTAGGCTGGGTTTCTGTACAGCACTTTGAGAGGACTGGCCACCCCTCATAGCCTGGTTCCTCTCTAGGTTTCTTCCTAGGTATTGGCCTTTCTAGGGAGTTTTTCCTAGCCACCGTGCTTCTACACCTGCATTGCGTGCTGTTTGGGGTTTTAGGCTGGGTTTCTGTACAGCACTTTGAGAGGACTGGCCACCCCTCATAGCCTGGTTCCTCTCTAGGTTTCTTCCTAGGTATTGGCCTTTCTAGGGAGTTTTTCCGAGCCACCGTGCTTCTACACCTGCATTGCTTGCTGTTTGGGGTTTTAGGCTGGGTTTCTGTACAGCACTCTGAGATATCAGCTGATGTACGAAGGGCTATATAAATACATTTGATTTGATATTGTGATATTATTATATATATAATCCATTTTAAATTCAGGCTGTAACACAACACAATGTGGAATAAGTCAAGGGGTATGAATACTTTTTGAAGGTACTGTAGGTGTAGTATTTTTCATTGTGGTGGGGGGGGGGGGGGGTTGAGTTGAGAGAATGTCACTACACACCGATGCTGTTATCCGCAGTCATGTTACACACTGTTGATCGTGGAAGCTTGGTATACATGTATTTAAATGACCATATGTCAACTCTTACTGCGTTAATGCTCTTTGTTGAGGTAATGCCTCCACGATAAAGTAAAACATGACATTTTCTCCCATCTTATTTTTGTTTTAATCATCAGTAAGCGTCACACAACAGCTCTCTCCTAAATACATAAAATAGCAAATCAAATCCGTGGCATATGGTATATAGCAGATCAGAGTTTGGTGGCGTTTGGGACACAGGCCAGGATATCACACTGCAATTACAGGGGCTGGTAATGTGTGTCATCCCAGATGAATGTAAAACCTGTGAAACAGGGTCAGACTACGATTCTCTTAACGTTGGGGGTGTTTTAGTCCATAATCATCTCCTGTATCTCATGGATTACAGCAATAAATGTCCAATCCCCCCCCCCCCATAAAAAAAAATATAATTGAGACTCCTGCTCCCATTTACCTCTAACCTAAACCATGCAATTTATGTTACAATTACTCATACCATTGACTGTATATAATAATCTGACAACAGCAATATTGCATGACATTATGACAGTGTTTTCCCTCCCGTGTCTAGCCTAGCGTATGATTGGTTTAGTGTAGAGGAGCTACATTTAACAACCGATCTTAGCATGAAGCGTCTTCTCCCTAACCAAGAAAACACCCACCAGTTGGTTTTGTTTTACGGATATAATCATAGTTATGGTTGAAAAAGTGTTATAACCTAAACTTAAAAAAAACGTTTATTTTGTTCTTAAAAATTCTTATCTCCCTAACCAATAGTTTTGTTGAAGAAGTATCACAAGCAATATTTTAAGACCAAACTTTGCATAAATCATCTCTTCTTCACCAATTGTTGCTGCTTGGAGGCAGAAACATCAACTGTTTATTTTGTTCCTCATGGTTGGTTGGCCGAGTGGTTGATATGTCAAGAGTGACACACACACACACACACACACACACACACACACACACACACACACACACACACACGCCAGGAAACCGTCCACAGAGAAACCACAGGCATACACTCCAAGAGGGAAGCTACCAACACGACTGATTGCAGTGCGATTTTAGGTTCTTGACACTTTTAGTTCTTTTTATATTTTAAATATATATATATATATTTAGTACTATACAGCACCATGTAATTTCTACTATACAGTTTATCAACCCAGATCACTAGGAATGGAAAGTGTTACAGAATATCTCATTTGGAAAG
>NC_034177.2:3216025-3226025 GCF_002021735.2 Oncorhynchus kisutch | reverse complement strand
AGGGGTGTAGACTAGTGTCCTGTCCAGGGGTGTAGACTAGTGTCCTGTCTAGGGGTGTAGACTAGTGTCCTGTCTAGGGGGTGTAGACTAGTGTCCTGTCTAGGGGTGTAGACTAGTGTCCTGTCTAGGGTGTAGACTAGTGTCCTGTCCAGGGGTGTAGACTAGTGTCCTGTCCAGGGGTGTAGACTAGTGTCCTGTCTAGGGGTGTAGACTAGTGTCCTGTCTAGGGGTGTAGACTAGTGTCCTGTCTAGGGGTGTAGACTAGTGTCCTGTCTAGGGGTGTAGACTAGTGTCCTGTCTAGGGGTGTAGACTAGTGTCCTGTCTAGGGGTGTAGACTAGTGTCCTGTCTAGGGGTGTAGACTAGTGTCCTGTCCAGGGGTGTAGACTAGTGTCCTGTCCAGGGGTGTAGACTAGTGTCCTGTCTAGGGGTGTAGACTAGTGTCCTCTCCAGGGGGTGTTCTACTAGTGTCCTGTCCAGGGGGTGTAGACTAGTGTCCTATCTAGGGGTGTAGACTAGTGTCCTGTCTAGGGGTGTAGACTAGTGTCCTGTCTAGGGGTGTAGACTAGTGTCCTGTCCAGGGGGTGTAGACTAGTGTCCTGTCCAGGGGGTGTAGACTAGTGTCCTGTCCAGGGGGTGTAGACTAGTGTCCTGTCCAGGGGGTGTAGACTAGTGTCCTGTCTAGGGGTGTAGACTAGTGTCCTGTCTAGGGGTGTTCTACTAGTGTCCTGTCCAGGGGGTGTTCTACTAGTGTCCTGTCTAGGGGTGTAGACTAGTGTCCTGTCCAGGGGGTGTAGACTAGTGTCCTGTCCAGGGGTGTAGACTAGTGTCCTGTCCAGGGGGGTTTCTACTAGTGTCCTGTCCAGGGGGTGTAGACTAGTGTCCTGTCCAGGGGTGTAGACTGGTGTCCTGTCTAGGGGTGTAGACTAGTGTCCTGTCCAGGGGGTGTAGACTAGTGTCCTGTCCAGGGGTGTAGACTAGTGTCCTGTCCAGGGGGTGTAGACTAGTGTCCTGTCCAGGGGGTGTAGACTAGTGTCCTGTCCAGGGGTGTAGACTAGTGTCCTGTCCAGGGGTGTAGACTAGTGTCCTGTCCAGGGGGGTTTCTACTAGTGTCCTGTCCAGGGGGTGTAGACTAGTGTCCTGTCCAGGGGTGTAGACTGGTGTCCTGTCTAGGGGTGTAGACTAGTGTCCTGTCCAGGGGGTGTAGACTAGTGTCCTGTCCAGGGGTGTAGACTAGTGTCCTGTCCAGGGGGTGTAGACTAGTGTCCTGTCCAGGGGGTGTAGACTAGTGTGCTGTCCATGGGTGTAGACTAGTGTCCTGTCCAGGGGGTGTAGACTAGTGTCCTGTCCAGGGGGTGTAGACTAGTGTCCAGGGGGTGTAGACTAGTGTCCTGTCCAGGGGTGTAGACTAGTGTCCTTTCCAGGGGGTGTAGACTAGTGTCCTGTCTAGGGGGTGTTCTACTAGTGTCCTGTCCAGGGGGTGTAGACTAGTGTCCTGTCCAGGGGGTGTAGACTAGTGTCCTGTCCAGGGGGTGTAGACTAGTGTCCTGTCCAGGGGGTGTAGACTAGTGTCCTGTCTAGGGGTGTAGACTAGTGTCCTGTCTAGGGGGTGTAGACTAGTGTCCTGTCCAGGGGGTGTAGACTAGTGTCCTGTCCAGGGGTGTAGACTAGTGTCCTGTCCAGGGGGTGTAGACTAGTATCCTGTCCAGGGGGTGTAGACTAGTGTCCTGTCCAGGGGGTGTAGACTAGTGTCCTGTCCAGGGGTGTAGACTAGTGTCCTGTCCAGGGGGTGTAGACTAGTGTCCTGTCCAGGGGTGTAGACTAGTGTCCTGTCCAGGGGGTGTAGACTAGTGTCCTGTCCAGGGGACTAGTGTCCTGTCCAGGGGGTGTAGACTAGTGTCCTGTCCAGGGGGTGTAGACTAGTGTCCTGTCCAGGGGGTGTAGACTAGTATCCTGTCCAGGGGGTGTAGACTAGTGTCCTGTCTAGGGGTGTAGACTAGTATCCTGTCTAGGGGTGTAGACTAGTATCCTGTCCAGGGGGTGTAGACTAGTGTCCTGTCTAGGGGTGTAGACTAGTGTCCTGTCTAGGGGTGTAGACTAGTGTCCTGTCCAGGGGGTGTAGACTAGTGTCCTGTCTAGGGGTGTAGACTAGTGTCCTGTCCAGGGGGTGTAGACTAGTGTCCTGTCTAGGGGGTGTTCTACTAGTGTCCTGTCCAGGGGGTGTAGACTAGTGTCCTGTCCAGGGGTGTAGACTAGTGTCCTGTCCAGGGGGTGTAGACTAGTGTCCTGTCCAGGGGGTGTAGACTAGTGTCCTGTCCAGGGGGTGTAGACTAGTATCCTGTCTAGGGGTGTAGACTAGTGTCCTGTCTAGGGGGTGTAGACTAGTGTCCTGTCTAGGGGGTGTAGACTAGTGTCCTGTCTAGGGGGTGTAGACTAGTGTCCTGTCCAGGGGTGTAGACTAGTGTCCTGTCCAGGGGGTGTAGACTAGTGTCCTGTCCAGGGTGTAGACTAGTATCCTGTCCAGGGGGTGTAGACTAGTGTCCTGTCCAGGGGTGTAGACTAGTGTCCTGTCCAGGGGGTGTAGACTAGTGTCCTGTCCAGGGGTGTAGACTAGTGTCCTGTCCAGGGGTGTAGACTAGTGTCCTGTCCAGGGGGTGTTAGACTAGTGTCCTGTCCAGGGGGTGTAGACTAGTGTCCAGGGGGTAGAGACTAGTGTCCTGTCCAGGGGTGTAGACTAGTGTCCTTTCCAGGGGGTGTAGACTAGTGTCCTGTCTAGGGGGTGTTCTACTAGTGTCCTGTCCAGGGGGTGTAGACTAGTGTCCTGTCCAGGGGGTGTAGACTAGTGTCCTGTCCAGGGGGTGTAGACTAGTGTCCTGTCCAGGGGGTGTAGACTAGTGTCCTGTCTAGGGTGTAGACTAGTGTCCTGTCTAGGGGGTGTAGACTAGTGTCCTGTCCAGGGGGTGTAGACTAGTGTCCTGTCCAGGGGGTGTAGACTAGTGTCCTGTCCAGGGGGTGTAGACTAGTATCCTGTCCAGGGGGTGTAGACTAGTGTCCTGTCCAGGGGGTGTAGACTAGTGTCCTGTCCAGGGGTGTAGACTAGTGTCCTGTCCAGGGGGTGTAGACTAGTGTCCTGTCCAGGGGACTAGTGTCCTGTCCAGGGGTGTAGACTAGTGTCCTGTCCAGGGGGTGTAGACTAGTGTCCTGTCCAGGGGGTGTAGACTAGTATCCTGTCCAGGGGGTGTAGACTAGTGTCCTGTCTAGGGGTGTAGACTAGTATCCTGTCTAGGGGTGTAGACTAGTATCCTGTCCAGGGGGTGTAGACTAGTGTCCTGTCTAGGGGTGTAGACTAGTGTCCTGTCTAGGGGGTGTAGACTAGTGTCCTGTCCAGGGGGTGTGTAGACTAGTGTCCTGTCTAGGGGTGTAGACTAGTGTCCTGTCCAGGGGGTGTAGACTAGTGTCCTGTCTAGGGGGTGTTCTACTAGTGTCCTGTCCAGGGGGTGTAGACTAGTGTCCTGTCCAGGGGTGTAGACTAGTGTCCTGTCCAGGGGGTGTAGACTAGTGCCTGTCCAGGGGGTGTAGACTAGTGTCCTGTCCAGGGGGTGTAGACTAGTATCCTGTCCTAGGGGTGTAGACTAGTGTCCTGTCTAGGGGGTGGTAGACTAGTGTCCTGTCCTAGGGGGTGTAGACTAGTGTCCTGTCTAGGGGGTGTAGACTAGTGTCCTGTCCAGGGGGTGTAGACTAGTGTCCTGTCCAGGGGGTGTAGACTAGTGTCCTGTCCAGGGGTGTAGACTAGTATCCTGTCCAGGGGGTGTAGACTAGTGTCCTGTCCAGGGGGTGTAGACTAGTGTCCTGTCCAGGGGGTGTAGACTAGTGTCCTGTCCAGGGGGTGTAGACTAGTGTCCTGTCCAGGGGTGTAGACTAGTGTCCTGGTCCAGGGGGTGTAGACTAGTATCCTGTCCAGGGGTGGTAGACTAGTGTCCTGTCCAGGGGGTGTAGACTAGTGTCCTGTCCAGGGGTGTAGACTAGTGTCCTGTCCAGGGGTGTAGACCTCGTATCCTGTCCAGGGGGTGTAGACTCGTATCCTGTCCAGGGGGTGTAGACTAGTGTCCTGTCCAGGGGGTGTAGACTAGTGTCCTGTCCAGGGGGGTTTCTACTAGTGTCCTGTCCAGGGGGTGTAGACTAGTGTCCTGTCCAGGGGGTGTTCTACTAGTGTCCTGTCCAGGGGGTGTAGACTAGTATCCTGTCCAGGGGGTGTAGACTAGTGTCCTGTCCAGGGGGTGTAGACTAGTGTCCTGTCCAGGGGTGTAGACTAGTATCCTGTCTAAGGGTGTAGACTAGTGTCCTGTCCAGGGGGTGTAGACTAGTATCCTGTCTAGGTGTGTAGACTAGTGTCCTGTCCAGGGGGTGTAGACTAGTATCCTGTCCAGGGGGTGTAGACTAGTGTCCTGTCCAGGGGGTGTAGACTAGTATCCTGTCCAGGGGGTGTAAGACTAGTATCCTGTCCAGGGGGTGTAGACTAGTATCCTGTCCAGGGGGTGTAGACTAGTATCCTGTCCAGGGGGTGTAGACTAGTATCCTGTCCCTAGGGGTGTAGACTAGTATCCTTAGGGTGTAGAGCCTAGTTGTCCTTCTAGGGGTGTAGACTAGTGTCCTGTCCAGGGGGTGTAGACATATCCTGTCTAGGGGTGTAGACTAGTATCCTGTCCAGGGGTGTAGACTAGTGTCCTGTCCAAGGGGTGTAGACTAGTGTCCTGTCCGGGGGTGTAGACTAGTGTCCTGTCCAGGGGGTGTAGACTAGTGTCCTGTCCAGGGGGTGTAGACTAGTGTCCTGTTCCAGGGGGTGTAGACTAGTGTCCTGTCCAGGGGGTGGTAGACTAGTGTCCTGTCCAGGGGGGTGTAGACTAGTGTCCTGTCCAGGGGGTGTAGACTAGTGTCCTGTCCAGGGGGTGTAGACTAGTGTCCTGTCTAAGGGTGTAAGACTAGTGTCCTGTCTAGGGTGGTAGACTAGTGTCCTGTCCAGGGGTGTAGACTATGGTCCTGTCTAGGGGGTGTTTCTACTAGTGTCCTGTCCAGGGGGTGTAGACTAGTGTCCTGTCCAGGGGTGTAGACTGGTGTCCTGTCTAGGGGTGTAGACTAGTATCCCTGTCCAGGGGATGTAGACTAGTATCCTGTCCAGGGGGTGTAGACTAGTGTCCTGGGGGTGTTTTATTTTAATTGGACCTTTATTTAACCAGGCAAGTCAGTTAAGAACAAATTCTTATTTTCAATGACAGCCTAGGAACAGTGGGTTACTTAAGGATAATATCACCTCCACCCTACTTGTCCACCCTACTCCACCCTAGACCCACTGCAGTTTGCTACCGCACCAACAGGTCCACAGACGATGCAATCGCCATCACACTGCACACGGGCCCTATCCCATCTGGACAAGAGGAATACCTATATAAAGAATGCTGTTCATTGACTACAGCTCAGCCTTCAACACCACCTTCCTGAAATGATTCACCCGCACCGACAGTGTGGTGAACAACAGCACCCTTTCACCTCAGGAGGCTGAATAAATGTGTCCTTGTCCCCTAAAACCCTCACAAACTTCTACAGAATGCACAATTGAGAGCATCCTGTCGGGCTGTATCACCGCCTGGTTCGACAATTTCACTTCTCGCAACCGCAGGGTTCTCCAGAGGCAGGTGTGGTCAGCCCAACTCATCACCGGGGGCACACTGCTTGCCATCCAGGACATCTACAACACCTGTGGTCACAGGAAGGCCAAGAAGATCATCAAGATGGACGGAGGGGAGGGAGAGTCGTGTCGGGGAAGGAGCGAGGGTGTTGTCAGGGAAGGAGGGAGGGAGGGATGGAAGTAGAGAGAGACGGAGGGCGGTGTCGGGGAGAGGGGGGAGAGGGATGGAAGTAGAGAGAGATGGAGGGCGGTGTCGGGGAGAGGGATGGAAGTAGAGAGAGATGGAGGGCGGTGTCTGGGAGAGAGGGGAGAGGGATGGAAGTAGAGAGAGATGGAGGGCGGTGTCGCGGAGAGGGGGGAGAGGGATGGAAGTAGAGAGAGATGGAGGGCGCTGTCGGGGAGAGGGATGGAAGTAGAGAGAGACGGAGGGTGGTGTCGTGGAGAGGGATGGAAGTAGAGAGATGGAGGGCGGTATCGGGAGAGAGGGGAGAGGGATGGAAGTAGAGAGATGGAGGGCGGTGTCGGGGAGAGGGATGGAAGTAGAGAGAGACGGAGGGTGGTGTCGGGGAGAGGGATGGAAGTAGAGAGAGACTTAGGGCGGTGTCGGGGAGAGGGGGAGAGGGATGGAAGTAGAGAGATGGAGGACCGTGTCGGGGAGAGGGATGGAAGTAGAGAGATGGAGGGCGGTGTCGGGAGAGAGGGGGAGAGGGATGGAAGTAGAGAGATGGAGGGCGGTGTCGGGGAGAGAGATGGAAGTAGAGAGAGATGGAGGGTGGTGTCGGGGAGAGGGGGAGAGGGATGGAAGTAGAGAGATGGAGGGCGGTGTCGGGGAGAGAGATGGAAGTAGAGAGAGATGGAGGGTGGTGTCGGGGAGAGGGGGAGAGGGATGGAAGTAGAGAGATGGAGGGGCGGTGTCGGGGAGAGAGATGGAAGTAGAGAGAGATGGAGGGTGGTGTCGGGGAGAGGGGGAGAGGGATGGAAGTAGAGAGATAGAGGACGGTGTCGGGGAGAGGGATGGAAGTAGAGAGATGGAGGGCGGTGTCGGGAGAGAGGGGAGAGGGATGGAAGTAGAGAGATGGAGGGCGGTGTCGGGGAGAGGGATGGAAGTAGAGAGATGGAGGGCGGTGTCGGGAGAGAGGGGAGAGGGATGGAAGTAGAGAGATGGAGGGCGGTGTCGGGGAGAGGGATGGAAGTAGAGAGAGACGGAGGGTGGTGTCTGGGAGAGGGATGGAAGTAGAGAGAGACGGAGGGCGGTGTCGGGGAGATTGGGAGAGGGATGGAAGTAGAGAGAGATGGAGGGTAGATGTCGGGGAGAGGGAGAGGATGGAAGTAGAGAGATGGAGGAACGGTGGTCGGGAGAGGGATGGAAGTAGAGAAGTGGAGGGCTGTGTCGGGAGAGGGGGGAGAGGGATGGAAGTAGAGAGATGGAGGACGGTGTCGGGGAGAGGGATGGAAGTAGAGAGATGGAGGGTGGTGTCGGAGAGAGGGGAGAGGGATGGAAGTAGAGAGAATGGAGGGCGTGTGTCGGAGAGGGGGAGAGGGGATGGAAGTAGAGAGATGGAGGGGGGCGTGTCGGGAGAGGGGGGAGAGGGATGGAAGTAGAGATATGGAGGGGGGCGGTGGCGGTGGAGAGGGGAGAGGGATGAAGTATGAGAGAGGGGAGGGGGGCGGTGGTCGGGGGAGAGGGATGGAAGTAGAGAGAGATGGAGGGGCGGTGGTCTGGGAGAGAGGGGAGAGGGATGGAAGTAGAGAGATGAGGGGCGTTGTCGGGGAGAGGGATGGAAGGAGAGAGATGGAGGGGCGGTGTCGGGGAGAGGGATGGAAGTAGAGAGAGATGGAGGGCGGTGTCGGGGAGAGGGATGGAAGTAGAGAGATGGGAGGGCGGTGTCGGGAGAGGGATGGGATGTTTTTTTGTTTTGTTTCTTTCATGTTGTTTCTTCTCTGAGGAGTTTTTGGNCATTGCTTGCTGTTTGGGGTTTTAGGCTGGGTTTCTGTACAGCACTTTGAGAGGACTGGCCACCCCTCATAGCCTGGTTCCTCTCTAGGTTTCTTCCTAGGTATTGGCCTTTCTAGGGAGTTTTTCCTAGCCACCGTGCTTCTACACCTGCATTGCTTGCTGTTTGGGGTTTTAGGCTGGGTTTCTGTACAGCACTTTGAGAGGACTGGCCACCCCTCATAGCCTTCCCTCTCTAGGTTTCTTCCTAGGTATTGGCCTTTCTAGGGAGTTTTTCCTAGCCACCGTGCTTCTACACCTGCATTGCGTGCTGTTTGGGGTTTTAGGCTGGGTTTCTGTACAGCACTTTGAGAGGACTGGCCACCCCTCATAGCCTGGTTCCTCTCTAGGTTTCTTCCTAGGTATTGGCCTTTCTAGGGAGTTTTTTCCGAGCCACCGTGCTTCTACACCTGCATTGCTTGCTGTTTGGGGTTTTAGGCTGGGTTTCTGTACAGCACTCTGAGATATCAGCTGATGTACGAAGGGCTATATAAATACATTTGATTTGATATTGTGATATTATTATATATATAATCCATTTTAAATTCAGGCTGTAACACAACACAATGTGGAATAAGTCAAGGGGTATGAATACTTTTTGAAGGTACTGTAGGTGTAGTATTTTTCATTGTGGTGGGGGGGGGGGGGTTGAGTTGAGAGAATGTCACTACACACCGATGCTGTTATCCGCAGTCATGTTACACACTGTTGATCGTGGAAGCTTGGTATACATGTATTTAAATGACCATATGTCAACTCTTACTGCGTTAATGCTCTTTGTTGAGGTAATGCCTCCACGATAAAGTAAACATGACATTTTCTCCCATCTTATTTTTGTTTTAATCATCAGTAAGCGTCACACAACAGCTCTCTCCTAAATACATAAAATAGCAAATCAAATCCGTGGCATATGGTATATAGCAGATCAGAGTTTGGTGGCGTTTGGGACACAGGCCATGATATCACACTGCAATTAGGGCTGGTAATGTGTGTCATCCCAGATGAATGTAAAACCTGTGAAACAGGGTCAGACTACGATTCTCTTAACGTTGGGGGTGTTTTAGTCCATAATCATCTCCTGTATCTCATGGATTACAGCAATAAATGTCCAATCCCCCCCCCCCCATAAAAAAAATATAATTGAGACTCCTGCTCCCATTTACCTCTAACCTAAACCATGCAATTTATGTTACAATTACTCATACCATTGACTGTATATAATAATCTGACAACAGCAATATTGCATGACATTATGACAGTGTTTTCCCTCCCGTGTCTAGCCTAGCGTATGATTGGTTTAGTGTAGAGGAGCTACATTTAACAACACGATCTTAGCATGAGCGTCTTCTCCCTAACCAAGAAAACACCCACCAGTTGGTTTTGTTTTACGGATATAATCATAGTTATGGTTGAAAAGTGTTATAACCTAAACTTAAAAAAAACGTTTTATTTTGTTCTTAAAAATTCTTATCTCCCTAACCAATAGTTTTGTTGTTGAAGATCACAAGCAATATTTTAAGACCAAACTTTGCATAAATCATCTCTTCTTCACCAATTGTTGCTGCTTGGAGGCAGAAACATCAACTGTTTATTTTGTTCCTCATGGTTGGTTGGCCGAGTGGTTGATATGTCAAGAGTGACACACACACACACACACACACACACACACACACACACACACACACACACACACACACGCCAGGAACCGTCCACAGAGAAACCACAGGCATACACTCCAAGAGGGAAGCTACCAACACGACTGATTGCAGTGCGATTTAGGTTCTTGACACTTTTAGTTCTTTTTATATTTTAAATATATATATATATATTTAGTACTATACAGCACCATGTAATTTCTACTATACAGTTTATCAACCCAGATCACTAGGAATGGAAAGTGTTACCAGAATATCTCATTTGGAAAGAATAGCTTCAGAGGATCGTGGTGTCCTGAGATGAACCCAGAGGTCAGTCACCCTCACCTGATGAACCCAGAGCTCAGTCACCCTCACCTAATGAACCTAGAGGTCAGTCACCCTCACTTGATGAACCCAGAGATCAGTCACTCTCACCTGATGAACCCAGAGGTCAGTCACCCTCACCTGATGAACCCAGAGATCAGTCACCCTCACCTGATGAACCCAGAGGTCAGTCACCCTCACCTGATGAACCCAGAGATCAGTCACCCTCACCTGATGAACCCAGAGGTCAGTCACCTTCACCTGATGAACCCAGAGCTCAGTCACCCTCACCTGATGAACCCCAGAGCTCAGTCACCCTCACCTAATGAACCTAGAGATCAGCCACCCTCACCTGATGAACCTA
>NC_034177.2:3203525-3211025 GCF_002021735.2 Oncorhynchus kisutch | reverse complement strand
GGGTGACTAGTGTCCTGTCTAGGGGTGTAGACTAGTGTCCTGTCCAGGGGTGTAGACTAGTGTCCTGTCCAGGGGTGTAGACTAGTGTCCTGTCTAGGGGTGTAGACTAGTGTCCTGTCTAGGGGTGTAGACTAGTGTCCTGTCTAGGGGTGTAGACTAGTGTCCTGTCTAGGGGTGTAGACTAGTGTCCTGTCTAGGGGTGTAGACTAGTGTCCTGTCTAGGGGTGTAGACTAGTGTCCTGTCTAGGGGTGTAGACTAGTGTCCTGTCCAGGGGTGTAGACTAGTGTCCTGTCCAGGGGTGTAGACTAGTGTCCTGTCTAGGGGTGTAGACTAGTGTCCTCTCCAGGGGGTGTTCTACTAGTTGTCTTTTCCAGGGGTGTAGACTAGTGTCCTATCTAGGGGTGTAGACTAGTGTCCTGTCTAGGGGTGTAGACTAGTGTCCTGTCTAGGGGTGTAGACTAGTGTCCTGTCCAGGGGGTGTAGACTAGTGTCCTGTCCAGGGGGTGTAGACTAGTGTCCTGTCCAGGGGGTGTAGACTAGTGTCCTGTCCAGGGGGTGTAGACTAGTGTCCTGTCTAGGGGTGTAGACTAGTGTCCTGTCTAGGGGTGTTCTACTAGTGTCCTGTCCAGGGGGTGTTCTACTAGTGTCCTGTCTAGGGTGTAGACTAGTGTCCTGTCCAGGGGGTGTAGACTAGTGTCCTGTCCAGGGGTGTAGACTAGTGTCCTGTCCAGGGGGGTTTCTACTAGTGTCCTGTCCAGGGGGTGTAGACTAGTGTCCTGTCCAGGGGTGTAGACTGGTGTCCTGTCTAGGGGTGTAGACTAGTGTCCTGTCCAGGGGGTGTAGACTAGTGTCCTGTCCAGGGGTGTAGACTAGTGTCCTGTCCAGGGGTGTAGACTAGTGTCCTGTCCAGGGGGTGTAGACTAGTGTCCTGTCCAGGGGGTGTAGACTAGTGTCCTGTCCAGGGGTGTAGACTAGTGTCCTGTCCAGGGGGGTTTCTACTAGTGTCCTGTCCAGGGGGTGTAGACTAGTGTCCTGTCCAGGGGTGTAGACTGGTGTCCTGTCTAGGGGTGTAGACTAGTGTCCTGTCCAGGGGGTGTAGACTAGTGTCCTGTCCAGGGGTGTAGACTAGTGTCCTGTCCAGGGGGTGTAGACTAGTGTCCTGTCCAGGGGGTGTAGACTAGTGTGCTGTCCATGGGTGTAGACTAGTGTCCTGTCCAGGGGGTGTAGACTAGTGTCCTGTCCAGGGGGTGTAGACTAGTGTCCAGGGGGTGTAGACTAGTGTCCTGTCCAGGGGTGTAGACTAGTGTCCTTTCCAGGGGGTGTAGACTAGTGTCCTGTCTAGGGGGTGTTCTACTAGTGTCCTGTCCAGGGGGTGTAGACTAGTGTCCTGTCCAGGGGGTGTAGACTAGTGTCCTGTCCAGGGGGTGTAGACTAGTGTCCTGTCCAGGGGGTGTAGACTAGTGTCCTGTCTAGGGGTGTAGACTAGTGTCCTGTCTAGGGGGTGTAGACTAGTGTCCTGTCCAGGGGGTGTAGACTAGTGTCCTGTCCAGGGGGTGTAGACTAGTGTCCTGTCCAGGGGGTGTAGACTAGTATCCTGTCCAGGGGGTGTAGACTAGTGTCCTGTCCAGGGGGTGTAGACTAGTGTCCTGTCCAGGGGTGTAGACTAGTGTCCTGTCCAGGGGGTGTAGACTAGTGTCCTGTCCAGGGGTGTAGACTAGTGTCCTGTCCAGGGGGTGTAGACTAGTGTCCTGTCCAGGGGACTAGTGTCCTGTCCAGGGGGTGTAGACTAGTGTCCTGTCCAGGGGGTGTAGACTAGTGTCCTGTCCAGGGGGTGTAGACTAGTATCCTGTCCAGGGGGTGTAGACTAGTGTCCTGTCTAGGGGTGTAGACTAGTATCCTGTCTAGGGGTGTAGACTAGTATCCTGTCCAGGGGGTGTAGACTAGTGTCCTGTCTAGGGGTGTAGACTAGTGTCCTGTCTAGGGTGTAGACTAGTGTCCTGTCCAGGGGGTGTAGACTAGTGTCCTGTCTAGGGGTGTAGACTAGTGTCCTGTCCAGGGGGTGTAGACTAGTGTCCTGTCTAGGGGGTGTTCTACTAGTGTCCTGTCCAGGGGGTGTAGACTAGTGTCCTGTCCAGGGGTGTAGACTAGTGTCCTGTCCAGGGGGTGTAGACTAGTGTCCTGTCCAGGGGTGTAGACTAGTGTCCTGTCCAGGGGGTGTAGACTAGTATCCTGTCTAGGGGTGTAGACTAGTGTCCTGTCTAGGGGTGTAGACTAGTGTCCTGTCTAGGGGGTGTAGACTAGTGTCCTGTCTAGGGGGTGTAGACTAGTGTCCTGTCCAGGGGTGTAGACTAGTGTCCTGTCCAGGGGGTGTAGACTAGTGTCCTGTCCAGGGGTGTAGACTAGTATCCTGTCCAGGGGTGTAGACTAGTGTCCTGTCCAGGGGTGTAGACTAGTGTCCTGTCCAGGGGGTGTAGACTAGTGTCCTGTCCAGGGGTGTAGACTAGTGTCCTGTCCAGGGGTGTAGACTAGTGTCCTGTCCAGGGGGTGTAGACTAGTGTCCTGTCCAGGGGGTGTAGACTAGTGTCCAGGGGGTAGAGACTAGTGTCCTGTCCAGGGGTGTAGACTAGTGTCCTTTCCAGGGGGTGTAGACTAGTGTCCTGTCTAGGGGGTGTTCTACTAGTGTCCTGTCCAGGGGGTGTAGACTAGTGTCCTGTCCAGGGGGTGTAGACTAGTGTCCTGTCCAGGGGGTGTAGACTAGTGTCCTGTCCAGGGGGTGTAGACTAGTGTCCTGTCTAGGGGTGTAGACTAGTGTCCTGTCTAGGGGGTGTAGACTAGTGTCCTGTCCAGGGGGTAGACTAGTGTCCTGTCCAGGGGTGTAGACTAGTGTCCTGTCCAGGGGGTGTAGACTAGTATCCTGTCCAGGGGGTGTAGACTAGTGTCCTGTCCAGGGGGTGTAGACTAGTGTCCTGTCCAGGGGTGTAGACTAGTGTCCTGTCCAGGGGGTGTAGACTAGTGTCCTGTCCAGGGGACTAGTGTCCTGTCCAGGGGGTGTAGACTAGTGTCCTGTCCAGGGGGTGTAGACTAGTGTCCTGTCCAGGGGGTGTAGACTAGTATCCTGTCCAGGGGGTGTAGACTAGTGTCCTGTCTAGGGGTGTAGACTAGTATCCTGTCTAGGGGTGTAGACTAGTATCCTGTCCAGGGGTGTAGACTAGTGTCCTGTCTAGGGGTGTAGACTAGTGTCCTGTCTAGGGGTGTAGACTAGTGTCCTGTCCAGGGGGTGTAGACTAGTGTCCTGTCTCTTATACACATCTAGATGTGTATAAGAGACAGGGGTGTAGACTAGTGTCCTGTCCAGGGGGTGTAGACTAGTGTCCTGTCTAGGGGGTGTTCTACTAGTGTCCTGTCCAGGGGGTGTAGACTAGTGTCCTGTCCAGGGGTGTAGACTAGTGTCCTGTCCAGGGGGTGTAGACTAGTGTCCTGTCCAGGGGGTGTAGACTAGTGTCCTGTCCAGGGGGTGTAGACTAGTATCCTGTCTAGGGGTGTAGACTAGTGTCCTGTCTAGGGGGTGTAGACTAGTGTCCTGTCTAGGGGGTGTAGACTAGTGTCCTGTCTAGGGGGTGTAGACTAGTGTCCTGTCCAGGGGTGTAGACTAGTGTCCTGTCCAGGGGGTGTAGACTAGTGTCCTGTCCAGGGGTGTAGACTAGTATCCTGTCCAGGGGGTGTAGACTAGTGTCCTGTCCAGGGGGTGTAGACTAGTGTCCTGTCCAGGGGGTGTAGACTAGTGTCCTGTCCAGGGGGTGTAGACTAGTGTCCTGTCCAGGGGTGTAGACTAGTGTCCTGTCCAGGGGGTGTAGACTAGTATCCTGTCCAGGGGGTGTAGACTAGTGTCCTGTCCAGGGGGTGTAGACTAGTGTCCTGTCCAGGGGTGTAGACTAGTGTCCTGTCCAGGGGGTGTAGACTCGTATCCTGTCCAGGGGGTGTAGACTCGTATCCTGTCCAGGGGGTGTAGACTAGTGTCCTGTCCAGGGGGTGTAGACTAGTGTCCTGTCCAGGGGGGTTTCTACTAGTGTCCTGTCCAGGGGGTGTAGACTAGTGTCCTGTCCAGGGGGTGTTCTACTAGTGTCCTGTCCAGGGGGTGTAGACTAGTATCCTGTCCAGGGGGTGTAGACTAGTGTCCTGTCCAGGGGTGTAGACTAGTGTCCTGTCCAGGGGTGTAGACTAGTATCCTGTCTAAGGGTGTAGACTAGTGTCCTGTCCAGGGGGTGTAGACTAGTATCCTGTCTAGGTGTGTAGACTAGTGTCCTGTCCAGGGGTGTAGACTAGTATCCTGTCCAGGGGGTGTAGACTAGTGTCCTGTCCAGGGGGTGTAGACTAGTATCCTGTCCAGGGGGTGTAAGACTAGTATCCTGTCCAGGGGGTGTAGACTAGTATCCTGTCCAGGGGGTGTAGACTAGTATCCTGTCCAGGGGGTGTAGACTAGTATCCTGTCTAGGGGTGTAGACTAGTGTCCTGTCTAGGGGTGTAGACTAGTGTCCTGTCCAGGGGGTGTAGACTAGTATCCTGTCTAGGGGTGTAGACTAGTATCCTGTCCAGGGGTGTAGACTAGTGTCCTGTCCAAGGGGTGTAGACTAGTGGTCCTGTCCAGGGGTGTAGACTAGTGTCCTGTCCAGGGGTGTAGACTAGTGTCCTGTCCAGGGGGTGTAGACTAGTGTCCTGTCCAGGGGGTGTAGACTAGTGTCCTGTCCAGGGGGTGTAGACTAGTGTCCTGTCCAGGGGGTGTAGACTAGTGTCCTGTCCAGGGGTGTAGACTAGTGTCCTGTCCAGGGGGTGTAGACTAGTGTCCTGTCTAAGGGTGTAGACTAGTGTCCTGTCTAGGGTGGTAGACTAGTGTCCTGTCCAGGGGGTGTAGACTAGTGTCCTGTCTAGGGGGTGTTCTACTAGTGTCCTGTCCAGGGGGTGTAGACTAGTGTCCTGTCCAGGGGTGTAGACTGGTGTCCTGTCTAGGGGTGTAGACTAGTATCCTGTCCAGGGGATGTAGACTAGTATCCTGTCCAGGGGGTGTAGACTAGTGTCCTGGGGGTGTTTTATTTTAATTGGACCTTTATTTAACCCAGCAAGTCAGTTAAGAACAAATTCTTATTTTCAATGACAGCCTAGGAACAGTGGTTACTTAAGGATAATATCACCTCACCCTACTTGTCCACCCTACTCCACCCTAGACCCACTGCAGTTTGCTTACCGCCCCAACAGGTCCACAGACGATGCAATCGCCATCACACTGCACACGGCCCTATCCCATCTGGACAAGAGGAATACCTATATAAGAATGCTGTTCATTGACTACACGCAGCCTTCAACCACCACCTTCCTGAAATGATTCACACCCGCACCGACAGTGTGGTGAACAACAGCACCCCTTTTCACCTCAGGAGGCTGAATAAATGTGTCTTGTCCCCTAAAACCCTCACAAACTTCTACAGATGCACAATTGAGAGCATCCTGTCGGCTGTATCACCGCCTGGTTCGACAATTTCACTTCTCGCAACCGCAGGGTTCTCCAGAGGCAGGTGTGGTCAGCCCAACTCATCACCGGGGGCACACTGCTTGCCATCCAGACATCTACAACACACACACCTGTGGTCACAGGAAGGCCAAGAAGATCATCAAGATGGACGGAGGGGAGGGAGAGTCGTGTCGGGGAAGGAGCGAGGGTGTTGTCAGGGAAGGAGGGAGGGAGGGATGGAAGTAGAGAGAGACGGAGGGCGGTGTCGGGGAGAGGGGGGAGAGGGATGGAAGTAGAGAGAGATGGAGGGCGGTGTCGGGGAGAGGGATGGAAGTAGAGAGAGAGATGGAGGGCGGTGTCTGGGAGAGAGGGAGAGGGATGGAAGTAGAGAGAGATGGAGGGCGGTGTCGCGGAGAGGGGGGAGAGGGATGGAAGTAGAGAGAGATGGAGGGCGCTGTCGGGGAGAGGGATGGAAGTAGAGAGAGACGGAGGGTGGTGTCGTGGAGAGGGATGGAAGTAGAGAGATGGAGGGCGGTATCGGGAGAGAGGGGAGAGGGATGGAAGTAGAGAGATGGAGGGCGGTGTCGGGGAGAGGGATGGAAGTAGAGAGAGACGGAGGGTGGTGTCGGGGAGAGGGATGGAAGTAGAGAGAGACTTAGGGCGGTGTCGGGGAGAGGGGGAGAGGGATGGAAGTAGAGAGATGGAGGACCGTGTCGGGGAGAGGGATGGAAGTAGAGAGATGGAGGGCGGTGTCGGGAGAAGAGGGGAGAGGGATGGAAGTAGAGAGATGGAGGGCGGTGTCGGGGAGAGAGATGGAAGTAGAGAGAGATGGAGGGTGGTGTCGGGGAGAGGGGGAGAGGGATGGAAGTCGAGGAGATGGAGGGCGGTGTCGGGAGAGAGATGGAAGTAGAGAGAGATGGAGTGTGGTGTCGGGGAGAGGGGGAGAGGGATGGAAGTAGAGAGATGGAGGGCGGGTGTCGGGGAGAGAGATGGAAGTAGAGAGAGATGGAGGGTGGTGTCGGGGAGAGGGGGAGAGGGATGGAACGTAGAGAGATAGAGGACGGTGTCGGGGAGAGGGATGGAAGTAGGAGATGGAGGGCGGTGTCGGGAGAGAGGGGAGAGGGATGGAAGTAGAGAATGGAGGGCGGTGTCGGGAGAGGGATGGAAGTAAGAGATGGAGGGCGGTGTCGGGAGAGAGGGGAGAGGGATGGAAGTAAGAGATGGAGGGGGTGTGTCGGGGAAGGGATGGAAGTAGAGAGAGACGGAGGGTGTGTCTGGGAGAGGGATGGAAGTAGAGAGAGACGGAGGGCGGTGTCGGGGAGATTGGGAGAGGGATGGAAGTAGAGAGAGATGGAGGGTGATGTCGGGGAGAGGGGGAGAGGGATGGAAGTAGAGAGATGGAGGACGGTGTCGGGGAGAGGGATGGAAGTAGAGAGATGGAGGGCTGTGTCGGGAGAGGGGGAGAGGGATGGAAGTAGAGAGATGGAGGACGGTGTCGGGGAGAGGGATGGAAGTAGAGAGATGGAGGGTGGTGTCGGGAGAGAGGGGAGAGGGATGGAAGTAGAGAGATGGAGGGCGGTGTCGGGAGAGGGGGAGAGGGATGGAAGTAGAGAGATGGAGGGCGGTGTCGGGAGAGGGGGAGAGGGATGGAAGTAGAGAGATGGAGGGCGGTGTCGGGGAGAGGGGAGAGGGGATGGAAGTAGAGAGATGGAGGGCGGTGTCGGGGAGAGGGATGGAAGTAGAGAGAGATGGAGGGCGGTGTCTGGGAGAGAGGGGAGAGGGATGGAAGTAGAGAGATGGAGGGCGGTGTCGGGGAGAGGGATGGAAGGAGAGAGATGGAGGGCGGTGTCGGGGAGAGGGATGGAAGTAGAGAGATGGAGGGCGGTGTCGGGGAGAGGGATGGAAGTAGAGAGATGGAGGGCGGTGTCGGGGAGAGGGATGGGATGTTTTTTTGTTTTGTTTTCTTTCATGTTGTTTCTCTCTGAGGAGTTTTTGG
>NC_034177.2:3170705-3203425 GCF_002021735.2 Oncorhynchus kisutch | reverse complement strand
TTAACATTTCAAGAAACAACGTTGGATTGCGCAGCACACAGACATGTGATCCGTTTTATAATAACAGTTTCACTGTGTTTTGTTTTATTGAAGCTCAACAACAACCTTCATTAATTTGGTCAGCAGGACTCCGTATAAGCTACATTGATAACATCAATTAGATTGTAATGAAAACAGATAAAAAGCAGGAACGGGAAAATAAAGTTAATTGAATTTCTGAACAGGACTCATCAAAGCTTTTAATTTGCAAATCTCATGTCTGCTTAGAAGTACACAGTCAAGTGATTCAATCTCAAGTCCTGAGTCTTCAAATGCGCAAGTCCTTCACGGAGTGGAGCAGACAACTAGAAATCTAATTTTGCGTGTTACTACTTATCCTGGCTGGAACATGTGGCTGGATGAATCCTTGGATTAGTGAACACTTTACAAGTTGTCTTCGTTTGGCTTGATTCTCCTGGCAGAGATAAGGCAACACAGAGTTGACATCTTCAGTCTCAATGACAACACATCACAGCAAACTCCAGATTAGAGGCCCTTAGTTAGACTGAAGTGTTTGCAATTATGTATGTTGGTGATTAGTGTCTCTCGCTATCAAGCTCTCTCTCTCTCCTCTCTCTCCTTTCTCTCTCTTTCTCTTCTCTTTCTCTCTCTCTCTTTCTCTCTCTCTCCTCTCTCTCCTTTCTCTCTCTTTCTCTTCTCTTTCTCTCTCTCTCTTTCTCTCTCTCCTCTCTCTCCTTTCTCTCTCTTTCTCTTCTCTTTCTCTCTCTCTCTTTCTCTCTCTCTCTCTCTCTCTCTCTCTCTCTCTCTCTCTCTCTCTCTCCTCTCTCTCCTTTCTCTCTCTTTCTCTACTCTTTCTCTCTCTCTCTCTTTCTCTCTCTTTCTCTCTCTTTCTCTTCTCTTTCTCTCTCTCTCCTTTCTCTCTCTTCTCTCCTCTCTTTCTCTCTCCTCCCTCTCTCTCCCTCTCTCTCTCTCCTTTCTCTCTCTCTCCTCTTTCTCTCTCTCCTTTCTCTCTCCTTTCTCTCTCTCTCCTCTTTCTCTCTCTCCTTTCTCTCTCATCTCTTTCTCTCTCCTCTCTCTCTCTCCTTTCTCTCCTTTCTCTCTCTCTTTCTCTCTCTCTCTCCTTTCTCTCTCTCTCCTCTCTCTCGCTCTCCTTTCTCTCTCTCCTTTCTCCCTCTCTCTCTCTCTCTCCTTTCTCTCCCATCTCTCTCTCTCTCTCTCTCTCTCTCTCTCTCTCTCTTTCCCTCTCTCTCTCTCTCTCTCCTTTCTCTATCTTTCCCTCTCTCTTTCCCTCTCTCTCTCTCTCTCTCTCTGTCTCTCTCTAACTAAGACCTATAAAACACACACAGACATATTCTGTATGTAGATTATAATCAGAGTTTTCTTTGTACATGATAACTAATAGACTCAGAGGTTTATTTTGTCTCGGTCAGCTGTATTTGATTCTATCATATTTAATAGTTCATTTTCTTACTGTTGGTGTGATTTTCCCATTAGGGAGTCCCAAATAGCACCCTATTCCCTACATGGTGTACTAATATGGGCCCGGATCAAATATAGTGCACTATACAGGGAATAGGGTGCCATTTGGAACACTTCTACAGTGGATAACATAGGTATTCACACTGCTTGGATGTCTTCACATTTTATTGTGTAACATAGGTGGATTTGTTTTGTCAGTGATCCATAATACTCTGTATTGTCAAAGTGGAAGAAAAATGATTGATTTTTAAAAAATAAATAAATTAAACACATATATTTTAATTAAATCAGTATTCACCCCCTGTATAAGGGCACAAGGCGAGACCCAAATGCAGACACAGGAGGCGGATGGTTAAGCTCTGATATTTATTACACCAAAAAGCGGTAGGCAAAAGGCAGGTCAGGGACAGGCGAGAGTTCATCAACCAGGTCAGAGTCCAAACAGTACCAGGTGATAGGTAGGCTCGAGGTCAGGGCAGGCTGAGTGGTTCAGGCAGGCGGGCTCAGAGTCCAAACAGTACCAGGCGATAGGCAGGCTCGAGGTCAGGGCAGGCTGAGTGGTTCAGGCAGGCGGGCTCAGAGTCCAAACAGTACCAGGCGATAGGCAGACTCGAGGTCAGGGCAGGCTGAGTGGTTCAGGCAGGCGGGCTCAGAGTCAGGACAGGCTGAGTGGTTCAGGCAGGCGGGCTCAGAGTCCAAACAGTACCAGGCGATAGGCAGGCTCGAGGTCAGAACAGGCAGAGTGTTCATAAACCAGGTCAGAGTCCAAACAGTACCAAGCGATAGGCAGACTCGAGGTCAGGGCAGGCTGAGTGGTTCAGGCAGGCGGGCTCAGAGTCAGGACAGGCTGAGTGGTTCAGGCAGGCGGGCTCAGAGTCCAAACAGTACCAGGCGATAGGCAGGCTCGAGGTCAGGGCAGGCAGAGTGGTTCAGGCAGGCGGGCTCAGAGTCCAAACAGTACCAGGCGATAGGCAGGCTCGAGGTCAGAGGCAGGCTGAGTGGTTCAGGCAGGCAGGCTCAGAGTCCAAACAGTACCAGGCGATAGGCAGGCTCGAGGACAGAGGCAGGCAGAGTGCTTCAGGCAGGCGGGCTCAGAGTCCAAACAGTACCAGGCGATAGGCAGGCTCGAGGTCAGAGGCAGGCAGAGTGGTTCAGGCAGGCGGGCTCAGAGTCAGGACAGGCAGAGTGGTTCAGGCAGGCGGGCTCAGAGTCAGGACAGGCAAGGGTCAAAACCCAGGAGGGCAAGAAAAGAGAGACTGGAAAAAGCAGGAGCTGAGACACAAAAACGCTGGTTGTCTTGACAAACAAGACTAACTGTCACAGAGAGACAGGAAAAACAGGGATAAATACACCGGGGATAATAAGAGACACCTGGAGGGGGGTGGAGACCAGCAGAGTGACAGGTGAAACACATCAGGGCGTGACTAAGTTAGGAACAAACAACCACTTAGCCGGACCCCTTCAGGTTCAGGTTGAAACCAAGGTTTCAATACCCCAACCCGCTGAAGCCGCAAGGCAGGAGAATGGTTTCGGAGACTGAGGGTTTGACCGCGGAACTGTATAGGCAGGAGGTAGGGAGAATGGTTTCAGAGACAGCAGAGACAGAGGGTTTGACAGAGAAGAGGCAGGAGGTAAGGAGAATGGTTTCGGAGACTGAGGGTTTGACAGAGGAGAGGCAGGAGGTAGGGAGAATGGTTTCGGAGACAGAGGGTTTGACAGAGGAGAGGCAGGAGGTAGGGAGAATGGTTTCGGAGACAGAGGGTTTGACAGAGAAGAGGCAGGAGGTAAGGAGAATGGTTTCGGAGACTGAGGGTTTGACAGAGAAGAGGCAGGAGGTAAGGAGAATGGTTTCGGAGACTGAGGGTGTCAGGCTTCACATTTTTGGACCCTGGGTGGTAGGAAATGGTGAAATTGAATCTGGTAAATAACAAAGCCCACCGGGCCTGCCTGGAGTTAAGGCACTTGGCTGAACGGAGATATTCCACATTTTTATGGTCGGTCCAAACCAGGAATGGCTGTTCTGGTCCTTCCAGCCAGTGCCTCCACTCTTCCAACGCCATCTTGACCCTCAGGAGTTCTCGGTTGCCATAGTTCCTCTCTGCAGGATTGAGACGATAGACAGGAAGGCACAGGGATCAAGCTTCTGTTTCTCGTCAGATCGCTGAGACAGGATGCCCCCCCCAACTCCAACATCATAAGCATCAAACCTCAACCAGAAAATGACGGGACGTGTCTGGATGGATGAGGACGGGGGTGATGTTGTGAACCGATGATTCAGGTCCACAAAGGTTTTGTCGACCACAAGGACTTGTCTGACATGGAGAACATGTTCTTGGGTAGAACGAGGGGGGGGACGGACGGAGAGGATGTCGTTAAGGTAGACGAACACAAAAGGGTTTAAGCATGTCCCAGAGCACATCGTTTACCACGGCGGCGTTGGTGAGACCAAACGGCATGACCTGGTACTGGGAAGACAGGCTTTTACCCAGTGATGTGTTTTGGATTTGCCCCAAACACAAAGGCTTTTTTAGGCCAAAATGTGGATTCCTTTGTCGTGTTATGTTGCAATATTACTTTAGTGTCTTATTGCAAACAGGAAGCAGGTTTTGGAATATATTTATTCTGTGTATTTGTATTCTTCTGTTCACTCTGTCATTTAGGTTAGTATTGTGGAGTCACTACTATGTTGATCCATCCTCATTTTTCTTCTATCACAGCCGTTAAACTCTGTAGCCGTTTTAAAATCACCAATGGCCTCATGGTGAAATCCCTGAGCAGTTTCCTTCCTGTCCTGCCACTCAGTTCAGAAGGTTGACTGTATCTTTGTTGTGTCTGGGTGGTTTAATACATCATCCACAGTATAATTATTAACTTGACCACGCTTAAAGAGATATTCAATGTCTGATTTGTTATCAAAACCCATCTACCAATCAATGCCCTTCTTTTATGAGGCTTTCGAAAAGCTCCCTGGTTTTTGTAGTTGAATCTGTGCTTGAAATTCAATACTTGACTGGAGGGAACTGACAGATGTAGGTATGGGGGACAGAGGAAGAGGTAGACAGATGTAGGTATGGGGGACAGAGGAAGAGGTAGACAGATGTAGGTATGGGGGACAGAGGAAGAGGTAGACAGATGTAGGTATGGGGGACAGAGAAAGAGGTAGACAGATGTAGGTATGGGGGACAGAGGAAGAGGTAGACAGATGTAGGTATGGGGGACAGAGGAAGAGGTAGACAGATGTAGGTATGGGGGACAGAGGAAGAGGTAGTCATTAAAAACCCTGTTATTATGCACATAGTTTAGTTATCAAATGTTTATTAATTTGTAAATATGTATTTATTTTCTCTTTGGCATTGTGGAGTATTTGTGGAGTATTTGTGGAGTATTTGTGGAGTATTTGTGGAGTATTTGTGGAGTATTTGTGGAGTATTTGTGGAGTATTTTATTGGGTATTTTATTGGGTATTTTGTGGAGTATTTGTGGAGTATTTGTGGAGTATTTGTGGGGTATTTGTGGAGTATTTTATTGGGTATTTTGTGGAGTATTTGTGGAGTATTTGTGGGGTATTTGTGGAGTATTTTATTGGGTATTTTGTGGAGTATTTGCGGAGTATTTTGTGGAGTATTTGTGGAGATCAATTACAAAAAACATCACAATTCAAATCTATTTCAATACCACTTTGTAAGAGGTGTATATGACTGTGTTGGTATCTGTGTGTTTTTAGGGGACTATCCCCCACCACCTCCTCCTGCTGAAGACGGAGGCCTCTCGTCCTCCATCTCTTTCCCACCACCTCCACCCATGGACAGAGAATATCAGGTATGATCATTTTTATGAAATATATTTATACAGGTAAGTCTAGTAACCTGAAACAACCAGGTACATTACCTCTGTATTCAACAGCCAGGTACATTACCTCTATATTAAACAGCCAGGTACATTACCTCTATATTAAACAGCCAGGTACATTACCTCTGTATTCAACAGCCAGGTACATTAACAGGTACATTACCTCTGTATTCAACAGCCAGATACATTAACAGGTACATTACCTCTGTATTCAACAGCCAGGTACATTACCTCTGTACTGAACAGCCAGGTACATTACCTCTATATTAAACAGCCAGGTACATTACCTCTGTATTCAACAGCCAGGTACATTAACAGGTACATTACCTCTGTATTCAACAGCCGGGTACATTAACAGGTACATTACCTCTGTATTCAACAGCCAGGTACATTAACAGGTACATTACCTTTGTATTAAACAGCCAGGTACAGTACCTCTGTACTGAACAGCCAGGTACATTACCACTGTACTGAACAGCCAGGTACATTACCTCTGTATTAAACAGCCAGGTACATTAACAGGTACATTACCTCTGTACTGAACAGCCAGGTACATTAACATGTACATTACCTCTATATTAAACAGCCAGGTACATTACCTCTGTACTAAACAACCAGGTACATTACCTCTGTATTAAACAGCCAGGTACATTACCGCTGTACTTCACTCTCCCTCCTATAGCCCCTCTCTGGAGCTGGTCCCCTCGTACTTCACATCTCATGTCCCCATGTATGTTACCATTCTTCAGGGCCTGCCGTTAACCATTCTTCAGGGCCTGCCGTTAACCATTATTTAGGGCCTGCCGTTAACCATTCTTCAGGGCCTGCTGTTACCATTCTTCAGGGCCTGCTGTTACCATTCTTCAGGGCCTGCCGTTAACCATTCTTCAGGGCCTGCTGTTACCATTCTTCAGGGCCTGATGTTACCATTCTTCAGGGCCTGATGTTACCATTCTTCAGGGCCTGCCGTTAACCATTCTTCAGGGCCTGATGTTACCATTCTTCAGGGCCTGATGTTACCATTCTTCAGGGCCTGATGTTACCATTCTTCAGGGCCTGATGTTACCCTGCTCCAGGGCCTGATGTTACCCTGCTCCAGGGCCTGATGTTACCCTTCTTTAGGGCCTGATGTTACCCTTCTTTAGGGCCTGCTGTTACCCTTCTTTAGGGCCTGATGTTACCCTTCTTTAGGGCCTGATGTTACCATTCTTTAGGGCCTGATGTTACCCTTCTTCAGGGCCTGCTGTTACCATTCTTCAGGACCTGATGTTACCCTGCTCCAGGGCCTGCTGTTACCCTTCTTTAGGGCCTGATGTTACCCTTATTCAGGGCCTGATGTTACCCTTCTTCAGGGCCTGATGTTACCCTTCTTCAGGGCCTGATGTTACCTTTATTCAGGGCCTGCTGTTACCCTTCTTCAGGGCCTGCTGCTCCCCTCGGACTGTTTGCCTGACTGTGTCAACCGTCATGTCTCATGTCCACTGGCATTATTTTATCCCAGGCATGTTACCCTGCTTCAGGGTCTGCTGCTCCCCTCTGACTGGTTGACTGACTGAGTGTGTTCCAAATTGCACCCTACTCCCTACTATAGTGCACTACTTTTGATCAGGGCCCCTATGGCTAAATAGGCAATAGAGAGTGCCATTTGGCGTGCATCCTTACACAGGGCTTGACCCCCTGAGGGGAAATGTTCGTAGCGTTTCACACACCTTTGATAATCAGGTACTCGGAGCGAGTTCTTTTATTAGCCTGTCTAGTTGTATCTGTTTCATAGATCCTCTTACTGACAGTCAGTCAGTCAGTCAGTCAGTCAGTAATCCTTGCTACGCCAACAGTATATCACAGTCTGATTTATAGACTATATAGACAAAAGTATGTGGACAACAATTTCAAAGATTTTACTGAGTTAAAGTTCATATAAGGATATCAGTCAATTGAAATGTATTAATCAGGCCCTAATCTATGGATTTCACATGACTGGGAATACAGATACACTATATATACTAGATCACACCGCCATGCAATCTCCATAGACAAACATTGTCAGTAAAATGTCCTTACTGAAGATCTCAGTGACTTTCACCGTAGCAACGTCATAGGATGCCACTTTTCCAACAAGTCAGTTCGTCAAATTTCTGCCCTGCAGGAGCTGCCCTGGTCAACTGTAAGTGCTGTTATTGTGAAATGGAAACGTCTAGGAGCAACAACGGCTCAGCTGTGAAGTGGTAGGCCACACCAGCTCAAAGATCGGCACCGCTGAGTGCTGAAACGTGTAGCGCTTAAAAATCGACTGTCCACATTTGCATCATTCACTATCGAGTACCAAACTGCCTCTGGAAGCAACGTCAGCACAAGAACTGTTCGTCGGGAGCTTCATGAAATGGGTTTCCATAGCAGAGCAGCCGCACACAAGCCTAAGATCACCATGCACAATGCCAAGTGTTGGCTGGAGTGATGTAAAGCTCGCCTCTCGCCGCCATTGGACTCTGAGGCAGGGGAAACACATTCTCTGGAGTGATGAATCACGCTTCACTCTCTGGCAGTCCGACGGACGAATCTGGGTTTGGCGGATGCCAGCAGAGCACTACCTGCCCCAATGCATAGTGTAAAGTTTGGTGGAGGAGGAATAATGGTCTGGGGCTGATTTTCATGGTTAGGGCCAGGCCCCTTAGTTCCAGTGAAGCGATATTTCAACGCTACAGTGACAATGACATTCCAGACGACTTTGTGTCAACAGTTTGAGGATGGCCCTTTCCTGTTTCAGCCCCCGTGCACAAAGCGAGGTCCATACAGAAATGGTTTGTTGAGATCAGGGTGGAAGAACTTGACTGGTCTGCACAGAGCCCTGACCTCAACCCCATCAAACTGTCACACCCTGACCTCTTTCACCTGTCTTTGTGATTGTCTCCACCCCCCTCCAGGTGTCACCCATCTTCCCCATTATCCCCTGTGTATTTATACCTGTGTTCTCTGTTTGTCTGTTGCCAGTTTGTCTTTTTTGTCAAGATCAGCGTTTTTGTGTCAGCTCCTGCTTTTCCCCAGTCTCTCTCTCTTCTCGTCCTCCTGGTTTTTAAACCTTGCCTGTCCTGACCCTGTACCCATCCGCCTGTTCACTCTGCCTGTCCTGACCCTGTACCCATCCGCCTGTTCACTCTGCCTGACCGTGAGCCTGCCTGCCGTCCTATTCCTTTGCCCCTGTTGCTGTATTAAACATCGCTACTTCAACACGGTCTGCATCTGGGTCTTACCTTGATACCTGATACAAACACCTTTGGGATGAATTGGAAAGCTGACTGCGAGCCAGGCCTTATCGCCCAACTTCAGTGCCCAACCTCACTAATGCTCTTGTGGCTGAATGGAAGCAAGTCCCTGCAGCAATGTTCCAACATCTAGTGGAAAGCCTTCCCAGAAGAGTGGAGGCTGTTATAGCAGCAATGTTCCAACATCTAGTGGAAAGCCTTCCCAGAAGAGTAGAGGCTGTTATAGCAGCAATGTTCCAACATCTAGTGGAAAGCCTTCCCAGAAGGGTGGAGGCTGTTATAGCAGCAATGTTCCTACATCTAGTGGAAAGCCTTCCCAGAAGAGTGGAGGCTGTAATAGCAGCAACATTCCAACATCTAGTGGAAAGCCTTCCCAGAAGAGTGGAGGCTGTTATAGCAGTAATGTTCCAACATCTAGTGGAAAGCCTTCCCAGAAGAGTGGAGGCTGTTATAGCAGCAATGTTCCAACATCTAGTAGAAAGCCTTCCCAGAAGGGTGGAGGCTGTTATAGCAGCAATGTTCCTACATCTAGTGGAATCCTTCCCAGAAGAGTGGAGGCTGTTATAGCAGCAACATTCCAACATCTAGTGGAAAGCCTTCCCAGAAGAGTGGAGGCTGTTATAGCAGTAATGTTCCAACATCTAGGGGAAAGCCTTCCCAGAAGAGTGGAGGCTGTTATAGCAGCAATGTTCCAACATCTAGTGGAAAGCCTGCCCAGAAGAGTGGAGGCTGTTATAGCAGCAATGTTCCCACATCTAGTGGAAAGCCTTCCCAGAAGGGTGGAGGCTGTTATAGCAGCAATGTTCCTACATCTAGTGGAAAGCCTTCCCAGAAGAGTGGAGGCTGTTATAGCAGCAATGTTCCCACATCTAGTGGAAAGCCTTCCCAGAAGACTGGAGGCTGTTATAGCAGCAATGTTCCCACATCTAGTGGAAAGCCTTCCCAGAAGGGTGGAGGCTGTTATAGCAGCAATGTTCCTACATCTAGTGGAAAGCCTTCCCAGAAGAGTGGAGGCTGTTATAGCAGCAATGTTCCAACATCTAGTGGAAAGCCTTCCCAGAAGGGTGGAGCCTGTTATAGCAGCAATGTTCCTACATCTAGTGGAAAGCCTTCCCAGAAGGGTGGAGGCTGTTATTAAAGCAATGTTCCAACATCTAGTGGAAAGCCTTCCCAGAAGAGTGGAGGCTGTTATAGCAGCAATGTTCCAACATCTAGTGGAAAGCCTTCCCAGAAGAGTGGAGGCTGTTATAGCAGCAATGTTCCTACATCTAGTGGAAAGCCTTCCCAGAAGAGTGGAGGCTGTTATAGCAGCAACATTCCAACATCTAGTGGAAAGCCTTCCCAGAAGAGTGGAGGCTGTTATAGGGGGGGGACCAACTCCATATTAATGCCCGTGTTTTTTTAATGAGATGTGGGATTTAATTGATGGGTATTGAATGACTTGGTATTGAATGGCTTGGTATTGAATGATGGGTATTGAATGATGGGTATTGAATGATGGGTATTGAATGATGGGTATTGAATGGCTTGGTATTGAATGATGGGTATTGAATGGCTTGGTATTGAATGATGGGTATTGAATGATGGGTATTGAATGATGGGTATTGAATGGCTTGGTATTGAATGATGGGTATTGAATGATGGGTATTGAATGGCTTGGTATTGAATGATGGGTATTGAATGGCTTGGTATCGAATGATGGGTATTGAATGATGGGTATTGAATGGCTTGGTATTGAATGATGGGTATTGAATGATGGGTATTGAATGATGGGTATTGAATGGCTTGTTATTGAATGGCTTGGTATTGAATGATGGGTATCGAATGATGGGTATTGAATGATGGGTATTGAATGATGGGTATTGAATGATGGGTATTGAATGGCTTGGTATTGAATGATGGGTATTGAATGGCTTGGTATCGAATGATGGGTATTGAATGATGGGTATTGAATGGCTTGGTATTGAATGATGGGTATTGAATGGCTTGGTATTGAATGATGGGTATTGAATGATGGGTATTGAATGGCTTGGTATTGAATGGCTTGGTATTGAATGATGGGTATCGAATGATGGGTATTGAATGATGGGTATTGAATGGCTTGGTATTGAATGATGGGTATTGAATGGCTTGGTATCGAATGATGGGTATTGAATGATGGGTATTGAATGATGGGTATTGAATGGCTTGGTATCGAATGATGGGTATTGAATGATGGGTATTGAATGGCTTGGTATTGAATGATGGGTATTGAATGTCTTGGTATCGAATGATGGGTATTGAATGATGGGTATTGAATGGCTTGGTATTGAATGATGGGTATTGAATGGCTTGGTATTGAATGGCTTGGTATTGAATGATGGGTATTGAATGGCTTGGTATTGAATGGCTTGGTATTGAATGGCTTGGTATTGAATGATGGGTATCGAATGATGGGTATTGAATGATGGGTATTGAATGGCTTGGTATTGAATGATGGGTATTGAATGGCTTGGTATCGAATGATGGGTATTGAATGATGGGTATTGAATGGCTTGGTATTGAATGATGGGTATTGAATGGCTTGGTATCGAATGATGGGTATTGAATGATGGGTATTGAATGGCTTGGTATTGAATGATGGGTATTGAATGACTTGGTATTGAATGGCTTGGTATTGAATGATGGGTATTGAATGATGGGTATTGAATGATGGGTATTGAATGATGGGTATTGAATGGCTTGGTATTGAATGATGGGTATTGAATGGCTTGGTATTGAATGATGGGTATTGAATGATGGGTATTGAATGATGGGTATTGAATGGCTTGGTATTGAATGATGGGTATTGAATGATGGGTATTGAATGGCTTGGTATTGAATGATGGGTATTGAATGGCTTGGTATCGAATGATGGGTATTGAATGATGGGTATTGAATGGCTTGGTATTGAATGATGGGTATTGAATGATGGGTATTGAATGATGGGTATTGAATGGCTTGTTATTGAATGGCTTGGTATTGAATGATGGGTATCGAATGATGGGTATCGAATGATGGGTATTGAATGATGGGTATTGAATGATGGGTATTGAATGGCTTGGTATTGAATGATGGGTATTGAATGGCTTGGTATCGAATGATGGGTATTGAATGATGGGTATTGAATGGCTTGGTATTGAATGATGGGTATTGAATGGCTTGGTATTGAATGATGGGTATTGAATGATGGGTATTGAATGGCTTGGTATTGAATGGCTTGGTATTGAATGATGGGTATCGAATGATGGGTATTGAATGATGGGTATTGAATGGCTTGGTATTGAATGATGGGTATTGAATGGCTTGGTATCGAATGATGGGTATTGAATGATGGGTATTGAATGATGGGTATTGAATGGCTTGGTATCGAATGATGGGTATTGAATGGCTTGGTATCGAATGATGGGTATTGAATGATGGGTATTGAATGGCTTGGTATTGAATGATGGGTATTGAATGTCTTGGTATCGAATGATGGGTATTGAATGATGGGTATTGAATGGCTTGGTATTGAATGATGGGTATTGAATGGCTTGGTATTGAATGGCTTGGTATTGAATCATGGGTATTGAATGGCTTGGTATTGAATGGCTTGGTATTGAATGGCTTGGTATTGAATGATGGGTATCGAATGATGGGTATTGAATGATGGGTATTGAATGGCTTGGTATTGAATGATGGGTATTGAATGGCTTGGTATCGAATGATGGGTATTGAATGATGGGTATTGAATGGCTTGGTATTGAATGATGGGTATTGAATGGCTTGGTATCGAATGATGGGTATTGAATGATGGGTATTGAATGGCTTGGTATTGAATGATGGGTATTGAATGATGGGTATTGAATGATGGGTATTGAATGGCTTGTTATTGAATGGCTTGGTATTGAATGATGGGTATCGAATGATGGGTATTGAATGATGGGTATTGAATGGCTTGGTATTGAATGATGGGTATTGAATGGCTTGGTATCGAATGATGGGTATTGAATGATGGGTATTGAATGATGGGTATTGAATGATGGGTATTGAATGATGGGTATTGAATGATGGGTATTGAATGGCTTGTTATTGAATGGCTTGGTATTGAATGATGGGTATCGAATGATGGGTATTGAATGATGGGTATTGAATGGCTTGGTATTGAATGATGGGTATTGAATGGCTTGGTATGGAATGATGGGTATTGAATGATGGGTATTGAATGATGGGTATTGAATGGCTTGGTATCGAATGATGGGTATTGAATGGCTTGGTATCGAATGATGGGTATTGAATGATGGGTATTGAATGGCTTGGTATTGAATGATGGGTATTGAATGGCTTGGTATCGAATGATGGGTATTGAATGATGGGTATTGAATGGCTTGGTATTGAATGATGGGTATTGAATGGCTTGGTATTGAATGATGGGTATTGAATGATGGGTATTGAATGATGGGTATTGAATGGCTTGGTATTGAATGGCTTGGTATTGAATGATGGGTATCGAATGATGGGTATTGAATGATGGGTATTGAATGGCTTGGTATTGAATGATGGGTATTGAATGGCTTGGTATCGAATGATGGGTATTGAATGATGGGTATTGAATGATGGGTATTGAATGATGGGTATTGAATTAATGGGTATTGAACAGCTTGGTATTGAATGATGGGTATTGAATGGCTTGGTATTGAATGATGGGTATTGAATGATGGGTATTGAATGGCTTGGTATCGAATGATGGGTATTGAATGATGGGTATTGAATGATGGGTATTGAATGGCTTGGTATTGAATGATGGGTATTGAATGATGGGTATTGAATGATGGTTATTGAATGATGGGTATTGAATGGATGGGTATTGAATGATGGGTATTGAATGGATGGGTATTGAATGATGGGTATTGAATGATGGGTATTGAATGATGGGTATTGAATGGATGGGTATTGAATTGGTGGGTATTGAATGATGGGTATTGAATGACTTGGTATTGAATGGCTTGGTATTGAATGATGGGTATTGAATGATGGGTATTGAATGGCTTGGTATTGAATGATGGGTATTGAATGATGGGTATTGAATGGCTTGGTATTGATTGATGGGTATTGAATGGCTTGGTATTGAATGGCTTGGTATTGAATGATGGGTATTGAATGGCTTGGTATTGAATGATGGGTATTGAATGGATGGGTATTGAATGGATGGGTATTGAATGATGGGTATTGAATGATGGGTATTGAATGATGGGTATTGAATGATGGGTATTGAATGACTTGGTATTGAATGATGGGTATTGAATGATGGGTATTGAATGATGGGTATTGAATGGCTTGGTATTGAATGGCTTGGTATTGAATGATGGGTATTGAATGGCTTGGTATTGAATGGCTTGGTATTGAATGGCTTGGTATTGAATGATGGGTATCGAATGATGGGTATTGAATGGCTTGGTATTGAATGATGGGTATTGAATGGCTTGGTATCGAATGATGGGTATTGAATGATGGGTATTGAATGGCTTGGTATTGAATGATGGGTATTGAATGGCTTGGTATCGAATGATGGGTATTGAATGATGGGTATTGAATGGCTTGGTATTGAATGATGGGTATTGAATGATGGGTATTGAATGATGGGTATTGAATGGCTTGTTATTGAATGGCTTGGTATTGAATGATGGGTATCGAATGATGGGTATTGAATGATGGGTATTGAATGGCTTGGTATTGAATGATGGGTATTGAATGGCTTGGTATCGAATGATGGGTATTGAATGATGGGTATTGAATGATGGGTATTGAATGATGGGTATTGAATGATGGGTATTGAATGATGGGTATTGAATGACTTGGTATTGAATGATGGGTATTGAATGATGGGTATTGAATGATGGGTATTGAATGATGGGTATTGAATGATGGGTATTGAATGACTTGGTATTGAATGATGGGTATTGAATGATGGGTATTGAATGACTTGGTATTGAATGATGGGTATTGAATGATGGGTATTGAATGATGGGTATTGAATGGCTTGGTATTGAATGATGGGTATTGAATGGCTTGGTATTGAATGATGGGTATTGAATGATGGGTATTGAATGGATGGGTATTGAATTGGTGGGTATTGAATTGGTGGGTATTGAATGGCTTGGTATTGAATGATGGGTATTGAATTGGTGGGTATTGCATGATAAGGGTATTTGACTGTGAACATTTGAACATCTTGGCCATGTTCTTTTATAATCTCCACCCGGCACAGCCAGAAGAGGACTGGCCACCCCTCAGAGCCTGGTTCCTCTCTAGGTTTCTCCCTGGCCTTTCCAAGGAGTTTTTCCTAGCCTCCATGCTTCTACATCTGCATTGCTTGCTGTTTGGGGTTTAGGCTGGGTTTCTGTTTGTGTACTGTGACATATACTGATTTAAAAAGGGCTTTATCAATACATTTGATTGATTGACTTGAGTGGGTGCTGTTTTTCTTCTGGTATGGTTATTGGATGAGAGACAATAGGGAGCCTTCCTTTAAAACAAAGATAACTCTGAGCACACAGCGAGACAGATTTCAGGGTGAAAGGTCCACCGTATTACGAGAGTTTTCTTTCAAACAGTGATTCTTGTCTTTTTTGGCTCTGTACTCTTCACACAGTGGAGTCTGTCTTTCTACTTGCTTACAGAGGTTTGTTTAAGGCCAAGGTCAACTGTACAGAGAGAGAATGAAAGACGGGCTGTGAATCCTAATATCACCCCAAACTAAACCAGGATAAAGTATGTGAGTGGGAACAGAGACACCAATAGTCTTTAGACTCTGATCAATACCAGGTAGACAGCAGAGACACCACTCATCCTTAGACTCACCGACAACGATGAGACAGCCTACAGGGAGGAGGTCAGAGAACTGGCAGTGTGGTGCCAGGCCAACAACCTATCCCTCAATGTGAGCAAAACAAAGGAGATGATTGTGGACTACAGGAAAAGGCGGACCGAACAGAACCCCATTAACATCGACAGGGCTGTAGTGGAGCGGGTCGGGAGTTTCAAGTTCCTTGGTGTCACACCAAGACAGTTGTGAAGACGGCACGACAAAACCTTTTTCCCCTCAGGAGACTGAAAAGATTGGGCATGGGTTCCCAGATTCTCAAAAAGTTCTACAGCTGCACCATCGAGAGCATCCTGACCGGTTGCATCACCGCCTGGTTTGGCAACTGCTCGGCATCTGACCGTAAGGCGCTACAGAGGGTAGTGTGTACAGCCCAGTACATCACTGGGGCCAAACTTCCTGCCATCCAGGACCTACAGTTGAAGTCAGAAGTTTACATACACTTAGGTTGGAGTCATTAAAACTCGTTTTTCAACCACTCCACAAATTTCTTGTTAACAAACTAGAGTTTTGGCAAGTCGGTTAGGACATCTACTTTGTGTATGACACAAGTCATTTTTCCAACAATTGTTTACAGACAGATTATTTCACTTATAATTCAATGTATCACATTCCCAGTGGGTCAGAAGTTTACATACACTAAGTTGACTGTGCCTTTAAACAGCTTGGAAAATTCCAGAAAATTATGTCATGGCTTTAGAAGCTTCTGATAGGCTAATTGACATCATTTGAGTCAGTTGGAGGTGTACCCGTGGATGTATTTCAAGGCTAAACTTTAAACTCAGTGATTCACATAATGGGAAAATCAGTCAAAACCTCATAAAAAAATGTTGGACCGCCACAAGTCTGGTTAATCCTTCGGAGGAATTTCCAAACACCTGAATGTACCACGTTCATCTGTACAATTAATAGTATAAAATATAAACACCATGGGACCACGCAGCCGTCATAGCGCTCATAAAGGAGACTCCGTTCTGTCTCCTAGAGGTGAACGTACTTTGGTGCAAAAAGTGCAAATCAATCCCAGAACAACAGCAAAGGACCCTGTGAAGATGCTGGAGGAAACGGGTACACAAGTATCTATATCCACAGTAAAACGAGTCCTATATCGACATAACCTGAAAGGCCGCTCAGCAAGGAAGAAGCCACTGCTCCAAAGCCGCCATAAAAAAGCCAGACTACGGTTTGCAACTTCACATGGGGACAAAGATCGTACTTTTTGGAGAAATGTCCTCTAGTCTGATCAAACAAAAATAGAACTGTTTGGCCATAATGACCATCGTTATGTTTGGAGGAAAAAGGGGGAGGCTTGCAAGCCGAAGAACACCATCCCAACCGTGAAGCACGGGGGTGGCAACATCATGTTGTGGGGGTGCTTTGCTGCAGGAGGGACTGGTGCACTTCACAAAATAGATGGCATCATGAGGTAGGAAAATTATGTGGATATATTGAAGCAACATCTCAAGACATCAGTCAGGAAGTTAAAGCTTGGTCGTTAATGGGTCTTCCAAATGGACAGGTAAAATTGGGTGGGCTATTTACCGATAGACTATGTACAGCTGCAGCGATCGGTTAGCTGCTCAGATAGCAGATGTTTGAAGTTGGTGAGGGAGATAAAAGTCTCCAACTTCAGCGATTTTTGCAATTCGTTCCAGTCACAGGCAGCAGAGAACTGGAACGAAAGGCGGCCAAATGAGGTGTTGGCTTTAGGGATGATCAGTGAGATACACCTGCTGGAGCGCGTGCTACGGATGGGTGTTGCTATCGTGACCAGTGAACTGAGATAAGGCGGAACTTTACCTAGCATGGACTTGTAGATGACCTGGAGCCAGTGGGTCTGGTGATAAATATGTAGCGAGGGCCAGCCGACTAGAGCATACAGGTCGCAGTGGTGGGTGGTATAAGTTGCTTTAGTGACAAAACGGATGGCACTGTGATAAACTAAATCCAGTTTGCTGAGTAGAGTATTGGAAGCTATTTTGTAGATGACATCGCCGAAGTCGAGGATCGGTAGGATAGTCAGTTTTACTAGGGTAAGTTTGGCGGCGTGAGTGAATGAGGCTTTGTTGCGGAATAGAAAGCCGACTCTAGATTTGATTTTACATTGGAGATGTTTGATATGAGTCTGGAAGGAGAGTTTACAGTCTAGCCAGACACCTAGGTACTTATAGATGTCCACATATTCAAGGTCGGAACCATCCAGGGTGGTGATGCTGGTCAGGCGTGCGGGTGCAGGCAGCGAACGGTTGAAAAGCATGCATTTGGTTTTAGGAGTGTCGTGTGGCATTTAGGAGTGTTGTATGGCATTGAAGCTCGTTTGGAGGTTAGATAGCACAGTGTCCAAGGACGGGCCGGAAGTATACAGAATGGTGTCGTCTGCGTAGAGGTGGATCAGGGAATCGCCCGCAGCAAGAGCAACATCATTGATATATACAGAGAAAAGAGTCGGCCCAAGAATTGAACCCTGTGGCACCCCCATAGAGACTGCCAGAGGACCTGACAACAGGCCCTCCGATTTGACACACTGAACTCTGTCTGCAAAGTAGTTGGTGAACCAGGCAAGACTTTTAACCCCCCATTTGTTTTGTACACTGCTGCTACTCACTGTTTATTATCTATGCATAATCACTACCTACATGTACAAATGTCCTAATTAACTCAACTAACCTGCACCCCCTGACTCGGTACCGGTACCCCCTGTATATAGCCTCCACATTGACTCGGTACCGGTACCCCCTGTATATAGCCTCCACATTGACTCGGTACCGGTACCCCCTGTATATAGTCTCCACATTGACTCTGTACCGTAATACCCTGTATATAGCCTCCACATTGACTCTGTACCGTAACACCCTGTATATAGCCCCCACATTGACTCTGTACCGTAATACCCTGTATATAGCCTCCACATTGACTCTGTACCGTAATACCCTGTATATAGCCTCCACATTGACTCTGTACCGTAATACCCTGTATATAGCCTCCACATTGACTCTGTACCGTAATACCCTGTATATAGTCTCCACATTGACTCTGTACCGTAACCCCCTGTATATAGCCTCCACATTGACTCTGTACCGTAATACCCTGTATATAGCCTCCACATTGACTCTGTACCGTAACACCCTGTATATAGCCTCCACATTGACTCTGTACCGTAACACCCTGTATATAGCCTCCACATTGACTCTGTACCGTAACACCCTGTATATAGCCTCCACATCGACTCTGTACCGTAATACCCTGTATATAGCCTCCACATCGACTCTGTACCGTAATACCCTGTATATAGCCTCCACATCGACTCTGTACCGTAATACCCTGTATATAGCCTCCACATCGACTCTGTACCGTAACACCCTGTATATAGCCTCCACATTGACTCTGTACCGTAACACCCTGTATATAGCCTCCACATTGACTCTGTACCGTAACACCCTGTATATAGCCTCCACATTGACTCTGTACCGTAACACCCTGTATATAGCCTCCACATTGACTCTGTACCGTAACACCCTGTATATAGCCTCCACATTGACTCTGTACCGTAACACCCTGTATATAGCCTCCACATTGACTCTGTACCGTAACACCCTGTATATAGCCTCCACATTGACTCTGTACCGTAACACCCTGTATATAGCCTCCACATTGACTCTGTACCGTAACACCCTGTATATAGCCTCCACATTGACTCTGTACCGTAACACCCTGTATATATCCTCCACATTGACTCTGTACCGTAACACCCTGTATATAGCCTCCACATTGACTCTGTACCGGTACCCCCTGTATAAAGCCTCCACATTGACTCTGTACCGTAACACCCTGTATATAGCCTCCACATTGACTCTGTACCAGTACCCCCTGTATATAGCCTCCACATTGACTCTGTACGGTAACACCCTGTATATAGCCTCCACATTGACTCTGTACCGTAACACCCTGTATATAGCCTCCACATTGACTCTGTACCGTAACACCCTGTATATAGCCTCCACATTGACTCTGTACCGTAACACCCTGTATATATCCTCCACATTGACTCTGTACCGTAACACCCTGTATATAGCCTCCACATTGACTCTGTACCGGTACCCCCTGTATAAAGCCTCCACATTGACTCTGTACCGTAACACCCTGTATATAGCCTCCACATTGACTCTGTACCAGTACCCCCTGTATATAGCCTCCACATTGACTCTGTACGGTAACACCCTGTATATAGCCTCCACATTGACTCTGTATGGTAACACCCTGTATATAGCCTCCACATTGACTCGGTACCGGTACCCCCTGTATATAGCCTCCACATTGACTCGGTACCGGTACCCCCTGTATATAGTCTCCACATTGACTCTGTACCGTAATACCCTGTATATAGCCTCCACATTGACTCTGTACCGTAACACCCTGTATATAGCCCCCACATTGACTCTGTACCGTAATACCCTGTATATAGCCTCCACATTGACTCTGTACCGTAATACCCTGTATATAGCCTCCACATTGACTCTGTACCGTAATACCCTGTATATAGCCTCCACATTGACTCTGTACCGTAATACCCTGTATATAGTCTCCACATTGACTCTGTACCGTAACCCCCTGTATATAGCCTCCACATTGACTCTGTACCGTAATACCCTGTATATAGCCTCCACATTGACTCTGTACCGTAACACCCTGTATATAGCCTCCACATTGACTCTGTACCGTAACACCCTGTATATAGCCTCCACATTGACTCTGTACCGTAACACCCTGTATATAGCCTCCACATCGACTCTGTACCGTAATACCCTGTATATAGCCTCCACATCGACTCTGTACCGTAATACCCTGTATATAGCCTCCACATCGACTCTGTACCGTAATACCCTGTATATAGCCTCCACATTGACTCTGTACCGTAACACCCTGTATATAGCCTCCACATTGACTCTGTACCGTAACACCCTGTATATAGCCTCCACATTGACTCTGTACCGTAACACCCTGTATATAGCCTCCACATTGACTCTGTACGGTAACACCCTGTATATAGCCTCCACATTGACTCTGTATGGTAACACCCTGTATATAGCCTCCACATTGACTCTGTACGGTAACACCCTGTATATAGCCTCCACATTGACTCTGTACGGTAACACCCTGTATATAGCCTCCACATTGACTCTGTACGGTAATACCCTGTATATAGCCTCCACATTGACTCTGTACGGTAACACCCTGTATATAGCCTCCACATTGACTCTGTACGGTAACACCCTGTATATAGCCTCCACATTGACTCTGTACGGTAACACCCTGTATATAGCCTCCACATTGACTCTGTACGGTAACACCCTGTATATAGCCTCCACATTGACTCTGTACCGTAACACCCTGTATATAGCCTCCACATTGACTCTGTACGGTAACACCCTGTATATAGCCTCCACATTGACTCTGTACGGTAACACCCTGTATATAGCCTCCACATTGACTCTGTACCGTAACACCCTGTATATAGCCTCCACATTGACTCTGTACCGTAACACCCTGTATATAGCCTCCACATTGACTCTGTACCGTAACACCCTGTATATATCCTCCACATTGACTCTGTACCGTAACACCCTGTATATAGCCTCCACATTGACTCTGTACGGTAACACCCTGTATATAGCCTCCACATTGACTCTGTACGGTAACACCTTGTATATAGCCTCCACATTGACTCTGTACGGTAACACCCTGTATATAGCCTCCACATTGACTCTGTACCGTAACACCCTGTATATAGCCTCCACATTGACTCTGTACCGTAACACCCTGTATATAGCCTCCACATTGACTCTGTACGGTAACACCCTGTATATAGCCTCCACATTGACTCTGTACCGTAACACCCTGTATATAGCCTCCACATTGACTCTGTACCGTAACACCCTGTATATAGCCTCCACATTGACTCTGTACCGTAACACCCTGTATATAGCCTCCACATTGACTCTGTACCGTAATACCCTGTATATAGCCTCCACATTGACTCTGTACCGGTACAACCCTGTATATAGCCTCCACATTGACTCTGTACCGTAACACCCTGTATATATCCTCCACATTGACTCTGTACCGTAACACCCTGTATATAGCCTCCACATTGACTCTGTACCGGTACCCCCTGTATATAGCCTCCACATTGACTCTGTACCGTAACACCCTGTATATAGCCTCCACATTGACTCTGTACCGTAACACCCTGTATATAGCCTCCACATTGACTCTGTACTGTAAACACCCTGTATATAGCCTCCACATTGACTCTGTACCGTAATACCCTGTATATAGCCTCCACATTGACTCTGTACCGTAACACCCTGTATATAGCCTCCACATTGACTCTGTACCGTAATACCCTGTATATAGCCTCCACATTGACTCTGTACCGTAACACCCTGTATATAGCCTCCACATTGACTCTGTACCGTAACACCCTGTATATAGCCTCCACATTGACTCTGTACCGTACACCCTGTATATATCCTCCACATTGACTCTGTACCGGTACCCCCTGTATATAGCCTCCACATTGACTCTGTACCGTAACACCCTGTATATAGCCTCCACATTGACTCTGTACGGTAACACCCTGTATATAGCCTCCACATTGACTCTGTACCTTAACACCCTGTATATAGCCTCCACATTGACTCTGTACCGGTACCCCCTGTATATAGCCTCCACATTGACTCTGTACCGTAACACCCTGTATATAGCCTCCACATTGACTCTGTACCCGGTACCCCCTGTATATAGCCTCCACATTGACTCTGTACCGGTACCCCCTGTATATAGCCTCCACATTGACTCTGTACCGGTAACCCCTGTATATAGCCTCCACATTGACTCTGTACCGGTACCCCCTGTATATAGCCTCCACATTGACTCTGTACCGTAACACCCTGTATATAGCCTCCACATTGACTCTGTACCGTAACACCCCTGTATATAGCCTCCACATTGACTCTGTACCGGTACCCCCTGTATATAGCCTCCACATTGACTCTGTACCGGTAACCCCTGTATATAGCCTCCACATTGACTCTGTACCGGTACCCCCTGTATATAGCCTCCACATTGACTCTGTACCGTAACACCCTGTATATAGCCTCCACATTGGACTCTGTACCGTAACACCCTGTATATAGCCTCCACATTGACTCTGTACCGGTACCCCCTGTATATAGCCTCCACATTGACTCTGTACCGTAATACCCTGTATATAGCCTCCACATTGACTCTGTACCGTAATACCCTGTATATAGCCTCCACATTGACTCTGTACCGGTACCCCCTGTATATAGCCTCCACATTGACTCGTACCGGTACCCCCTGTATATAGCCTCCACATTGACTCTGTACCGTACCACCCCTGTATATAGCCTCCACATTGACTCTGTACCGTAACACCCTGTATATAGCCTCCACATTGACTCTGTACCGTAACACCCTGTATATAGCCTCCACATTGACTCTGTACCGTAACACCCTGTATATAGCCTCCACATTGACTCTGTACCGTAACACCCTGTATATAGCCTCCACATTGACTCTGTACCGTAACCCTGTATATAGCCTCCACATTGACTCTGTACGGTAACACCCTGTATATAGCCTCCACATTGACTCTGTACGGTAACACCCTGTATATAGCCTCCACATTGACTCTGTACCGTAACACCCTGTATATAGCCTCCACATTGACTCTGTACCGTAACACCCTGTATATAGCCTCCACATTGACTCTGTACCGTAATACCCTGTATATAGCCTCCACATTGACTCTGTACTGTAACACCTGTATATAGCCTCCACATTGACTCTGTACCGTAACACCCTGTATATAGCCTCCACATTGACTCTGTACCGTAACACCCTGTATAAAGCCTCCACATTGACTCTGTACCGTAACACCCTGTATATAGCCTCCACATTGACTCTGTACCGTAACACCCTGTATATAGCCTCCACATTGACTCTGTACCGTAATACCCTGTATATAGCCTCCACATTGACTCTGTACCGTAACACCCTGTATATAGCCTCCACATTGACTCTGTACCGTAATACCCTGTATATAGCCTCCACATTGACTCTGTACCGGTACCCCCTGTATATAGCCTCCACATTGACTCTGTACCGTAACACCCTGTATATAGCCTCCACATTGACTCTGTACCGTAACACCCTGTATATAGCCTCCACATTGACTCTGTACCGTAACACCCTGTATATAGCCTCCACATTGACTCTGTACCGTAACACCCTGTATATAGCCTCCACATTGACTCTGTACCGGTACCCCCCTGTATATAGCCTCCACATTGACTCTGTACCGTAACACCCTGTATATAGCCTCCACATTGACTCTGTACCGTAACACCCTGTATATAGCCTCCACATTGACTCTGTACCGTAACACCCTGTATATAGCTGTATTTAGCCTTGTTATGTTATTGTATTATTTGTTTTACTTTAGTTTATTTGGTAAATATTTTTCTTAACTTGTTTACAGTTTGATTTGATTTGACTCCACACCAGGTAGACACACCAATAGTCTGTAGACTCTGATCAATACCAGGTAGACAGCAGAGGCACCAATAGTCTGTAGACTCTGATCAATACCAGGTAGACAGCAGAGACACCAATAGTCTGTAGACTCTGATCAATACCAGGTAGACAGCAGAGGCACCAATAGTCTTTAGACTCTGATCAATACCAGGTAGACAGCAGAGGCACCAATAGTCTGTAGACTCTGATCAATACCAGGTAGACACACCAATAGTCTGTAGACTCTGATCAATACCAGGTAGACAGCAGAGGCACCAATAGTCTTTAGACTCTGATCAATACCAGGTAGACAGCAGAGGCACCAATAGTCTTTAGACTCTGATAAATACCAGGTAGACAGCAGAGGCACCAATAGTCTTTAGACTCTGATCAATACCAGGTAGACAGCAGAGGCACCAATAGTCTGTAGACTCTGATCAATACCAGGTAGACAGAGGCACCAATAGTCTTTAGACTCTGATCAATACCAGGTAGACACACCAATAGTCGTTAGACTCTGATCAATACCAGGTAGACACACCAATAGTCTGTAGACTCTGATCAATACCAGGTAGACACACCAATAGTCTGTAGACTCTGATCAATACCAGGTAGACAGCAGAGGCACCAATAGTCTTTAGACTCTGATCAATACCAGGTAGACAGCAGAGGCACCAATAGTCTGTAGACTCTGATCAATACCAGGTAGACAGAAGCACCAATAGTCTTTAGACTCTGATCAATACCAGGTAGACAGCAGAGGCACCAATAGTCTTTAGACTCTGATCAATACCAGGTAGACAGCAGAGGCACCAATAGTCTTTAGACTCTGATCAATACCAGGTAGACAGCAGAGGCACCAATAGTCTTTAGACTCTGATCAATACCAGGTAGACAGCAGAGGCACCAATAGTCCTTAAACTCTGACCAGTACCAGGTAGACAGCAGAGGCACCAATAGTCTGTAGACTCTGATCAATACCAGGTAGACAGCAGAGGCACCAATAGTCTTTAGACTCTGATCAATACCAGGTAGACAGCAGAGACACCAATAGTCTGTAGACTCTGATCAATACCAGGTAGACAGCAGAGACACCAATAGTCCTTAAACTCAATACCAGGAAGGAAGGGGGGGGGGGGGCAGGCAGGCAGGGAGGGAGGGAGGGGGAGACAGGGAGGGAGGGAGGCAGGCAGGGAGGGGGAGGGAGGCAGGCAGGGAGGCAGGGGGAGGCATGGAGCGAGGGAGGGAGGGAGGGAGGGAGGGAGGGAAGCAGGCAGGCAGGGAGGGAGGGAGGCAGGCAGGCAGGCAGGGAGGGGGAGGCAGGGAGGGAGGGAGGCAGGCAGGCAGAGGGGGGGGTGGGGGGGCAGGGAGGAAGCAGGCCTTGAAGTATGAATAGCTCTTTATCAATTTAGGAGCAGGAATAGCATCTGAAGATAGATACATCTTAAGACCCCTGGTGTGCTGTAGGAAGGAATCACTGTCAGAGGCTCTAACTCTGTAAATGTTGAACTGCAGGGAACAATAGGATATTGGGGGGGGGGGGGGCAGCACATTGTGTATTTACTTCCTATTAAACATGGGAACAAGAGATTGTATCGTTCCAACTCCTTTGTGTGTCCAGATGCTAGACCTGTGAGAGGTGTGTGTGTGTCCAGATTCTAGACCTGTGAGAGGTGTGTGTGTGTCCAGATGCTAGACCTGTGAGAGGTGTGTGTGTGTCCAGATGCTAGACCTGTGAGAGGTGTGTGTGTGTCCAGATGCTAGACCTGTGAGAGGTGTGTGTGTGTGTGTGTGTGTGTCCAGATGCTAGACCTGTGAGAGGTGTGTGTGTGTGTGTGTGTGTGTGTGTCCAGATGCTAGACCTGTGAGAGGTGTGTGTGTGTGTGTGTGTGTGTGTCCAGATGCTAGACCTGTGAGAGATCTGTGTGTGTGTGTGTGTGTGTGTCCAGATGCTAGACCTGTGAGAGATCTGTGTGTGTGTGTGTCCAGATGCTAGACCTGTGAGAGATCTGTGTGTGTGTATGTGTGTGTGTCCAGATGCTAGACCTGTGAGAGATCTGTGTGTGTGTGTGTGTGTGTCCAGATGCTAGACCTGTGAGAGATCTGTGTGTGTGTGTGTCCAGATGCTAGACCTGTGAGAGATCTGTGTGTGTGTGTCCAGATGCTAGACCTGTGAGAGATCTGTGTGTGTGTGTGTCCAGATGCTAGACCTGTGAGAGATCTGTGTGTGTGTGTCCAGATGCTAGACCTGTGAGAGATCTGTGTGTGTGTGTGTGTGTGTGTCCAGATGCTAGACCTGTGAGAGATCTGTGTGTGTGTGTGTGTCCAGATGCTAGACCTGTGAGAGATCTGTGTGTGTGTGTGTGTGTGTGTCCAGATGCGAGATCTGTGTGTGTGTGTGTGTGTCCAGATGCTAGACCTGTGAGAGATCTGTGTGTGTGTGTGTGTCCAGATGCTAGACCTGTGAGAGATCTGTGTGTGTGTGTGTCCAGATGCTAGACCTGTGAGAGATCTGTGTGTGTGTGTGTGTGTGTGACTACCATTCTAACGCCAAGATGTCCTATCTCTAGATGCATGGACCAGAGAAGACCCTGGAAGAGAGGCGGTCCAGTCTGGACGCTGAGATTGACTCTCTGACCTCTATCCTAGCTGACCTGGAGAGTAACTCACCTTACAAGCCCCACAATGCACAGGTAAACTAACGTACTGTCAGTTTCCTACCAACACAATACACAGGTAAACTACCGTACTGTCAGTTTCCTACCAACACAATACACAGGTAAACTACCGTACTGTCAGTTTCCTACCAACACAATACACAGATAAACTACCGTACTGTCAGTTTCCTACCAACACAATACACAGGTAAACTACCGTACTGTCAGTTTACTACCAACACACTCCACAATACACAGATAAACTACGGTACTGTCAGTTTTCCTACCAACACAATACACAGGTAAACTACGGTACTGTCAGTTTCCTACCAACATAATACACAGGTAAACTACGGTACTGTCAGTTTCCTACCAACACAATACACAGGTAAACTACGGTACTGTCAGTTTCCTACCAACATAATACACAGGTAAACTACGGTACTGTCAGTTTCCTACCAACATAATACACAGGTAAACTACGGTACTGTCAGTTTCCTACCAACACAATACACAGGTAAACTACGGTACTGTCAGTTTCCTACCAACACAATACACAGGTAAACTACGGTACTGTCAGTTTTCCTACCAACATAATACACAGGTAAACTACCGTACTGTCAGTTTCCTACCAACACAATACACAGGTAAACTACGGTACTGTCAGTTTCTTACCAACACACTCCACAATACACAGATACAAACTTTACTAGCTACTTCCACTTTCAAAACCCTCTGCAACACAGAGGTCCATCTGTATTGACTTTGGGCAGATTTGAACAGCCTGCAGGGAAGCAAAACACACCATTTTCCCTGAACATTTGTGGAAATCACGTTAGTTAGTACACAGATGTCGGCTCACCTAATCCCAGTTCTCAGGTGGTTTATTTGCATTGGATTTGAATCCCGATCCTGCAGTGTGGTATTTCTCAATTTTTGGAAAGTATTACTGGTTTCTAATAATAAGATGGCCTACATTACTACTAGATAACAGATGAATTTAAAAGCAACTTGAACTAGTCAAAGCCTTGGGGCACTAAAAGATAAATTGTTTGACACACAATAAATGTAGGACATCACGGTGTTAAAAAACCAACCAATCGTGTTTTGGGAAGGGACAGGAAAGGCTTGAGGGCCGTGCAACAGAAGAGAGATCACAGCTGGTTCTGATTTAATGGGAACCTGGTGTACATACGGCCGTAGTCTCCACGGTTTTCAGAGACACTGTTGCTATGGGAGCAAAACAGAGTATATTCTAGGGCAGGGGTGGGTAAATCTTTTGGTTCGAGAGCCACATCGGGATTTTGAAATTCATCGGAGGGCCGCATTTTTTTTTTGGGGGGGGGGGGGGACCAATTGTTTTAAAATCAATTTGTTGGGGGCCTCCCGAGTGGGGCAGCTTTCTAAGGCACTGCATCGCAGATGCTTGAGGCATCACTACAGACCCGGGTTCAAGCCCAGACTGTGTCACAGCTGGCCGTGACTGGGAGACTCATGAGGCGGCGCACGATTGGCCCAGCAGCTTGGCTTGGCTGGGTCGTGTTTCGGGAGTTGCAAGCGATGAGACAAGACTGTAACTACCAATTGGGGTAAAACAAAATAAAAATAATAATATTTACATTTATTTTTGATTTTTTAATATCTTGCGGGCCGGATTTGCGCACCCCCCCTCCCCCCTTGTTCTAGGGTCTTGTAATGCCTGTCATATGTGGTTGTCTGTCCTACCGTAGTTGAATTGAATGACTGTGATATGTGGTTGTCTATCCTACAGTAGTTGAATGTAATGACTGTATGTTGCTCTGTATAAGAGTGTCTGCTAAATGACCAACATGTGAAATGACTGGGATGGAATAGACCCACTACTATAGGAATAGACCCACTACTATAGGACTGGGAGGGAATAGACCCACTACTATAGGACTGGGAGGGAATAGACCCACTACTATAGGACTGGGAGGGAATAGACCCACTACTATAGGACTGGGAGGGAATAGACCCACTACTATAGGACTGGGGGGGAATAGACCCACTACTATAGGACTGGGAGGGAATAGACCCACTACTATAGGACTGGGAGGGAATAGACCCACTACTATAGGACTGGGAGGGAATAGACCCACTACTATAGGACTGGGGGGGAATAGACCCACTACTATAGGACTGGGAGGGAATAGACCCACTACTATAGGACTGGGGGGGAATAGACCCACTACTGTTGACCAGAGACCTATCAATAGATTCAAGGCATAATGTACAGACAAGGATATGGTACGATGTGAGTACAGTGGAGGTAAACCTAGGCATTGAGTGACGATGAGAGAGGTATTGTCTCTAGAGACACCGCGTCTGTAATGGGTCCGCGGTCAAACGGCCACCCCTCATCACTGTCAAACGCTCCCTAAAACACTTCAGCGAGCAGGCCTTTCTAATCGACCTGGCCCGGGTGTCCTGGAAGGACCTCATCCCGTCAGTCGACGATGCCTGGTTGCTCTTTAAAAAGTGCTTTCCTCACCATCTTAAATAAGCCCCGTTCAAAATATGTTTAACTAAGAACAGATATAGCCCTTGGTTCACTCCAGACCCAACTGCCCTTGACCAGCACATAAACAACCTGTGGCGTTCTGCATTAGCATCGAATAGCCCCCGCAATATGCAACTTGTAGCTCTAATTCCAAAAAGTTCTGGGACACTGTAAAGTCCATGGAGAATAAGAGTACCTCCTGCCAGCTGCCCACTGCTCTGAGCTAGGAAACACTGTCTCCACCGATAAATCTACGATAAACGATAAACGATCATTTCAAGAAGCATTTTATACGGCTGGCCATGCTTTCCACTTGGCTACCCCTACAACCCCCCCTACCCCGGTCAACAGCCCTGCACCCCCCACAGCCCCTGCAGCCCCACAGCCCTGCACCCTGGTCAACATCCCCTACCCTGGTCAACAGCCCTGCACCCCCCACAGCCCTGCACCCCCCACAGCTCCTGCACCCCCCCACAAGCCCTGCACCCCCCACAGCTCCTACCCCGGTCAACAGCCCTGCACCCCCCACAGCCCTGCACCCTGGTCAACAGCCCCTACCCCGGTCAACAGCCCTGCACCCCCCACAGCCCTGCACCCTGGTCAACAGCCCCTACCCCGGTCAACAGCCCTGCACCCCCCACAGCCCTGCACCCTGGTCAACAGCCCCTACCCCGGTCAACAGCCCTGCACCCCCCACAGCCCTGTACCCTGGTCAACAGCCCCTACCCCGGTCAACAGCCCTGCACCCCCCACAGCCCTGCACCCTGGTCAACAGCCCCTACCCCGGTCAACAGCCCTGCACCCCACACAGCCCTGCACCCCCCCCCTCCCCCTATATCTATCCTACCTGCCTTTCTAAGGTCTTGAAAGCCAAGTTAACAAACAGATCACTGACCATTTTGAATCCCCACCGTACCTTCTCCACTATGCAATCTGGTTTCAGAGCTGGTCATTGGTGCACCTCAGCCACGCTAAACGACATCATAACCGCCATCGATAAAAGACTGTGCAGCCGTCTTCATCGACCTGGCCAAGGCTTTCGACTCTGTCAATCACAACAATCTTATCAGCAGACTCAACAGCCTTGGTTTCTCAATAACTGCCTCGCCTGGTTCACCCAACTACTTCTCAGATAGAGTTCAGTGTGTCAAATTGGAGGGCCTGTTGTCCTGACCTCTTGCAGTCTCTATGGGGGTGCAACAGGGTTTCTATTCTCGTGCCGACTCTTTTCTCTGTATATATCAATGATGTTGCTCTTGCTGCTGGTGATTCTCTGATCCACCTCTACACAGACGACACCATTCTGTATACCTCTGGCCCTTCTTTGGACACTGTGTTAACTAACCTCCAGACGAGCTTCAATGCCATACAACTCTCCTTCTGTGGCCTCCAACTGCTTTTAAATACAAGTAAAACTAAGTGCATGCTCTTCAAACCGATCACTGCCCGACCTGTCCGCCAGTCCAGCATCACTACTCTGGCCGGTTCTGACCTAGAATACGTGGATAACTTCAAATACCTGGATGTCTGGTTAGACTGTAAACTCTCCTTCCAGACTCACATTAAGGATCTGTACACAGCCATCTGTAAATAGCCCACCCAACTACCTCATCCCCATTTTATTACTTACCCTCTTGCTCTTTTGCACCCCAGTATCTCTACTTACACATCATCATCTGCTCCTCTATCACTCCAGTGTTAATCTGCTAAATTGTAATTACTTCGCTACTATGGCCTATTTATTGGCCTTGCCATTCACACTGTATATAGACTTTATACAGATCTTTCTGTTGTGTGGTGGGTTTGTTTATGTGTAACTCTGGTTGTTGTCTGTGTCTCACTGCTTTGCTTTATCTTGGCCAGGTCCCGTTGTAAATGAGAACTTGTTCTCAACTAGCCTACCTGGTAAATAAAGGTGTTCTCAACTAGCCTACCTGGTTAAATTAAAGGTGTTCTCAACTAGCCTACTGGTTAAATAAAGGTGTTCTCAACTAGCCTACCTGGTTAAATAAAGGTGTGTTCTCAACTAGCCTACCTGGTTAAATAAGGTGTTCTCAACTAGCCTACCTGGTTAAATAAAGGTGTTCTCAACTAGCCTACCTGGTTAATAAAGGTGTTCTCAACTAGCCTACCTGGTTAAATAAAGGTGTTCTCAACTAGCATACCTGGTTAATAAGGTGTTCTCAACTAGCCTACCTGGTTAAATAAAGGTTTCTCAACTAGCCTACCTGGTTAAATAAATAAATAAAATAAAATATAAAAGTACAAATGTTTGCCATGTTAGCCAGCATGCTAGCTAGCTACAGTTGCATTTAGTTATCCTTCTAAATGCGTTGGTCAATGGGTTAAATTAGTTATGAGTTGAACATACTGTATTTTGGTTGAAAACAAACTCGTAGCCAGTTGTTCTTGCCCACCAATAAATATCTCATATCTCCCCTCTTGAAGCCTATGCGATGTGTTAGTATGTGCTTATGAGCTACCGAGGTCTAGACGCAGTCTACCTAATGGTAGTAAGCTAGCTAGCATTGCTAGTTTTATAAGAAAATGGCTGAGGTGTCCTTATTGCTAGTTAATAAGCTATTTTTGGGTGACAATGTTATAAGTGGTGGAATATTAGATATGTATTTTTTTATATTAAAAAAATAATAACTGTGATTGAAATTGGTGGTTACTACTGCTTTAGGGGGTTGTTCACTAGTTTACCACAGCCACAAAGTCCCGTTTTTTAAATCTGAGGGGTGAGAAATAGTTTTGCCATTGTTTTGTGTTTTGACAAGGGCTCAACCAATCACTGACGGATAATGATAACTTTGTCTCTGTCGGGCACAGGCATCCTATTTCCCAAGTATAAAATAGCCTTTGAAAGACCAAAACAGCCAGCATATATATTTTCACACTATTACAATGTCAGAATTGAAGAAACCATTTCTCTCATCTCTATTGTTAATGAACTATATCATATTTATTTTGCTCTTGAGGAGCTTTGAGATTCTAAGAAAAGCAATTATAATATGTCATAAATTATTTTACCTCAGTGGGGGGGTGCTTATATTCATGAGCTCACCTTGACCTACAGCTCATTGAAACGCCCTTGTGGTTGCCAGGTTACCAGGTAAACAACGGGCCACATGTCATTGATGACAAGGTAAACCCGGACCACATGTCATTGATGACAAGGTAACAATAGACCACTGTCATTCAGAGCTATAAAAGTGGGCCAAAACCCATTTTCTGTCGGCAAAATGCTCTCATGGTCAACAGAGCTGGTCATGGACTGTTGGACATCAGCCAAACAGCAGCGGTAACAACTACATTTCTATTGTTTGGAACTAATTACTAATACACAAGAATTAGTCAAATTCAATCTTAGCCAACAGGGGAATGTACATGAAAACAGAGCACAATAAGTGGACTGGACAATTTATTGGTACCTCTGCATGTTCAGAATTGTATTGAATCAGACATGTATT